>NC_073695.1:276602756-276763641 GCF_029784165.1 Wyeomyia smithii
CTTTGAACTCCAGCGGGACTCCAACTGTAATGAAAAAAGTTAAGCGTCTTAGGGTTGATGCCTTTTTGGACCAATGATACCGCTTTAACGGTTTCGCAAGTTTTCAGACCATCGCATGCAAGTTTTTCAATAACATCAACACTCACGGTAGGGTGGTAATCTCCAAAACAAATTAGGTTTGAGCTCTTACAACATTTACACGGTTCCGGAGTCTCTGATTCCTCGTGGCGGAGTTTCGAGGCACGATCACGTAATTTTACTGGCAACGGAACTGCACTGTTAACTATGTCAGCAAGCTGGGCAACTTGTTCGTTGTTCTTCACTATTTCGTCTTTGTACTAGGAGATACTCCTAATTTGATTTCCAACCAGCCAGAAAATAACACTTCGAAGCGACGCGACGCCGCTCTTGAAATACGCAATCTTCTTATGCGTAACACACTCGTAATACATCCAAAACAAATTGTTTTTCTCTTGATGGAAATAACTACGCTTCTGTATTCCAATAACCAGGACCAGAGCCGGATTTACGATTGTGGGGGCCCGGGGCCCAGTTTACAGTGGGGGCCCCAGAATAAAACAAACCCGTTTTTTTATCGTACGAGTTAAAAACACTTATTTCTCATTGAAAAGTTACCAAAAATTTGCTAGAATTTTTTCTTACGAGTTTTTTTTTTTTTTTGCAGAGAACTTATTGATTGAATAATCAACATTCAGCTCCTTCAGAATATTGTACTCTCAACTAAACAATGCTAAGTTTGACAGCCTTTCACTCTTCATAGTCGTACGCAACCTATTTTCAATCAGTTTCATCTTCGATAAAGATCTTTCTCCAGTTGCGTTCGAGATCATTAGGCTCAAATGAATAAATGTATGCAACTGCTCGAAATCCGGAATTTTTTTCTTGATATCTGAAAAATAAAAACCTACCGCAATTCGAAAAAAATGCGATCCGTAAGCAAAAATTTGCACACAATTTGAGAAAGACTGCGCAAATATAAGGCTACGCTGGCAATAATCTACAGAACCTAGGAAAAAACTAGGGGTAAGCGGGGTAAGACCGCCCCCTTGAGCAATTCTGTTTATAGAAAAAAAAGTTGCGGCTGCAATTTCAT
Source organism: Wyeomyia smithii (assembly GCF_029784165.1). Lineage (NCBI taxonomy): Eukaryota > Metazoa > Arthropoda > Insecta > Diptera > Culicidae > Wyeomyia > Wyeomyia smithii. The sequence goes on from NC_073695.1 coordinate 276,603,871, forward strand.
TTTTTCTTCGCTAAGAGGTTCTTCTATTCAATACCCGCATTTAAAAAATAAGAACTGAAATATTTTTGTTTATTTTCCAGTTTTTTTTTTCAATTTTTAAAAATTCATTGAAAATGTGCAGATCTTTTTCATGCGGGGTAAGCCCGCCCACCAGCGGGGTAAGATCGCCCACCATTTTTTGAGGATAAACAATATTTTTAGGGCCGAAACGGTTGATTTTATCGGTATAGTGTCTCTGACAAAGTTGTGGATGGTATTTTTTTTTCTTTTTAAATAAAATATACACTGTGAAAAATCTGAAAAAAAAATTTCTAAGTTTCAACTTATTTTGTTTTCTGATTATTCAAGTTCAGATCAATGTTTAGGTAACTTTTTTGGTTTTCAAAATAAATAGATTTTTCAGAATTGGGGGTTTCCAAGATATTGAATTCATAATATATCTATCTTTAAGCTAAAATTTAAAACTCATCAAACCTGTCTGTATAATTCTTTTGAAGACTTATTATGTATAGAAAAATACTAATAATTATTCTTTCGTTTATTTATATTTTCAATTTTCTATGTTTTTTTTTTTTGGAGAACAAAATTATCAACGACTCTATACACCAAACAAACCGTCAAAAAAAAAATTCTTCACAAAAATTTAGTTATTAATATTTCTATTACTATTAACCATAAAATTTTAGCTTACCTTTTGTGGATTTTACAGGCAAAAACTTATTTTTTCAAATAAATTTGAAAAAAAATATATTTTTAATTCTATTTGTATATCTTTTCTTCAAATTTTTTTAGAGTGTGTATTTTTTTCGGAAGTAAAAAAACTACTATTTTCAATTCTGCCGGAGACGTCATACCAATCAAACAAACCGTCATGTCTCTAAAATTATTTTGGTTCATTAACACCATTTTCACACAGGTTTACTTTTTTCAAAAATAAGTCTTGTTAAAATATATTACTAGAAAAGCTTCAACCAAATCGAAAATGGTTGATTAACATCGATGTCTTATGTGGCTTGAAGTTGTTTTACTGATCCTGTAAATATTCCCTTTGTAGTGTCGAGGCATTTGGGTCTTGAAGTAAAACAACAAGCAGTTGGATACGTGGCGGTTTTACCCCTTGAATATTTTCATATTTGACCGAAAAAGTAGTCAAAATTACAAGATTACTCACGGCCTTCGATATTCCCAAAAAAAGATAGATTCAGGCAAGCGATTAAACGTATATTCACGAACAAAACAATAGATTTGAAGACTGAAAAACCTTAAGTCCCGTTGCCGCAAAACAATAGCGCATTGACTGGTTGCCAGCTGAAAGGTTGTTTTTGATTATTTCTGCGACCGTTCGCGCACTATCAAAACAGAAAAACGTGCAAAATGTTATGTAATTATACTGTGATAGGCACGTTGAAGAAATTTTTCAATTATTTTATAACTTGGTAGTAAAACTACAGTGGGCGGTCTTACCCCGCAGGGCGGTCTTACCCTGTTTACCCCTACACACTTCTGCAGGTCAATAAAACCTGCACACGGACTCTGAAAAACTGCATTTTGCAACGCAAATCTAGTATCCCTGATTCGGACAGGTAAACTTATTTTCGGAATCAACAGCAATGTATTAAAAAAACTTGTGGATTATCTTCTTTCCTGCTTGATTTCCCATGCGCGCTGGTTCGATTCAAATGGTGTGTTAATGTGTGTCATTCCAAGAGAATCGAAGGTGAAATCTTATGGATGTGGTTGTGATATTGGCGCTCGCGAAAAAATAACACCGAAGGAAAGTTTCAGATTGAAATGGTCTGTTCAAATTTTCTTACTGTAAATTGAACTTTCGATTGAATCTCATTTTTGATTGAGAAAAGAACTTTTTCTCGTTTTGTGGGGGCCCCAAAAATGTGGGGGCCCGGGCCCCCTGGCCCCCCCCCCTCAAATCCGGCTCTGACCAGGACGGTTTGAATGGTGGTGCGATGTATTCTGGTATTTCATTCCAGTTCTTCAAAGAAATTCCTTGACGGTCAGCTTTACCTTGAACTTGACTGTATTTCCGTGTTCATCTTCCTTTACACGAAAAACCTATTCAGTGGTTTGGATGACATTGGGCTATCCACAAATGTCCACTCTTTGTTGATTTCGCAGAGACTTCAGCTCATCCTTTACTGCCTTCAGCCAGGACTTACTATTATCACGTACACAGTTGTTCTATTTCCAGTGAAAAATCAAGAAACTTACCTGGGACCTTGCGCTACCGTTCGCTGATGCCTCGTGTTTGACTCTTCGCAGTCGTCACGTCTGTTATGCGAAGGGAGCGCCCCTGGATTTAATACACATTCTTGTATCTCTCCAGCGGCTCTTTCATTAATTCTTCATCACTTGAATCGGATTCTAGCAAATATGAAGTATCATCTATATTTCGGCACCAACGAATCCTACCAGTGAAGATTTAGTTTTTCTTGGTTCGCCTTCAGCCGCTAATACTCCCTTAGAGGGTGCCTCCGAATCTTCTGCAGCATCCAAAAAAAGCTTGACGCGGAATCTCCATTTTTCGTAATTTATCCTATTGAGCTGAAGAATTCCAGCACCTTCCTTCATTGTTTCTGGTTGGGTCGATTGACTGTAGTCGATGTCTAATCGACGGGAAGTATCGCGATACGCTGAATTAAAACTCTTCATCGTAATCAATTAAAACCCAGACGAAAAGCATTTAGGGGTTTTTAACAAATGCTTTAACATTTCAAAATTATGGGCTCAATGCAGACCGATAGTAGAAACTACCTTCAAAACATCTCCAAGCATCGACAGAGGAAATTCACCGAAGCCAACCACAATCAAAACAAAAATCACTTCACATTCTTGCAACAACATATTGGTTCGCAATTTATCATTTTAATTCGTATCAGAGTCTTCGTCTTTAGCTAAACCAACTGAGTCCATCGTAAACAGTCACAGAAACAAATTTAAATTAACAGGAAAGACGCTTGACAACGACGCTACCTTAGCTTGAATTTATTGTTTACCTATGTAGTCTTATATCATAGTAAGCTGTTAACGTTCTTCTTGCAATGAAGGGCGGAAAAGTTAAAATTTGCTTTTCCAAAGTTTTGAACTTTTCCTGTTGATTCTTGTAAAAATAAATAACGCAGAGCATAACAGAACGAGCGCAGAACAAAATTGTTTAGAATTGTTGATCCGATCTCGAGCGATGTTGTGATTTATGAACACAGACATATTTTTATTTATTGAGTTGGAAAAATTGTAATTATATGATTCAAAGCATTTCTAAGGTTTAGAAGGTACCTACCAACCTATTTTGAATCGAATTCAAAAGAGTTTTTGTTTTGATTGCAAGTATGCAATTTGAATACATGATAAGGCGCCGCCTTCTATTTTTCAGAAGATCAATGGGGGCGCATGATGATTTTCAATTCCTTCGCTTATTGAAATCATGAATTTAATTTTTCCATTTGTTACAAACTTTGATTGTCTCAGCGAGCTTTTCTAAACATAACATTAGCTAATACAAATACGACAAACAATCAAGTCGCAAGAAGCTGCAACGATTGAACGTGAAGAAAGAGCGGACATTCTCGGCGTCGGTCGCTCATTATCGCTTAAAATAGCACTGCTATCACGTTGTTAGCTTGTTTTCAAACAATTTCGTTGGTTCATCCCGCAAGATTCACCGATTCGAGAGCAACAAAAAGCGATAATGGGGACGAGGAAGCCGCGAACCGAGCAAAGTGTAATATGATAATCCTGTAATAGTCATGTCTGAGTTTGAGAGCCGAAACAAAGATCAGTTGATCGGAGACGGTCGAAGCGTACGATCATGGTGACGGTAGCCGGGAGAAGTGTTGTAACTGTTTTAGTTTTGATTGTGATTGTGGGTTTTGTTTCTACTAGAAGACCTCTCGGAATCAAGGAGGCGCTGGCGATCCTAAGACGACACCCGCCCTGGAATTTTGACTGGTGGAAAACGGCATCTTTTTACCAAATTTATCCTCGATCGTTCAAGGACAGTGATGGCGACGGAATTGGTGATCTTCGCGGCATCAAACAAAGCTTACCGTATCTGCGTGAGCTGGGGATTCAAGGATTTTGGATGTCACCGATATTCAAATCACCGATGGCAGACTTTGGATATGACATCTCCGATTATTACGACATTCAACCGGAATACGGAACTCTTTCTGATTTTGATTCCTTAGTTGCAGAAGCAAAAAAGTTAGGCTTGAAGGTGATTCTGGACTTTGTTCCCAATCATTCGAGTGATGAAAACGAATGGTTCCGTAAATCTGAAAATCGTGAACAGGGATTCGAAGATTTCTATGTGTGGCATCCGGGTAAAGTGAACCCGGCAGATCCGTCGAAACCGCTACCACCGAATAACTGGGTCAGTATTTTTCGTGGGAGCGCTTGGCAGTGGAGTGACAAGCGCAAGGAGTATTATCTGCATCAGTTTGCTGTCAAGCAGCCTGATCTGAACTACCGAAATCCTCGTGTTGTCGAACAGATGAAGGATGTTATGCGATTCTGGTTGAAGCGAGGCGTTGACGGTTATCGCATCGATGCGGTGCCTATGCTGTTTGAGGTCGAAAAAGATGCCGAAGGCAATTATCCGGATGAACCGCTGAGTGGTAATACCAATGATCCTAACGATCCGGGCTATACGATTCACATTTTCACGCAGGACCAGAACGAAACACTTGATATGGTTTATCAGTGGCGTAAAGTGTTGAATCAGTTCCAGATGGAGAACGGAGGAGATGCGCGAATTATGATGACGGAGGCATACACGAACATTGAGACTCTTATGAGATACTACGGCAATGAAACGAACGATGGATCACACATTCCCTTTAATTTTGGCTTCATTACCGATTTGGGGAAAGATTCTTCGGCGCAGGATTTCGAAAATACGATCAATCGCTGGATGAATAACATGCCGAACAGGGATGGCGTGGTTCCTAATTGGGTGGTAAGTGTTACGCGTGTGATTTGTACTGACTAAAAAAAATAAGCAGAGTAAGTGATTATTTCGTCACTTTCACATGGAGAGATACAAACGAGTTTTCTTGGTGTAGGTTATTGTTCTTGGTGTATTATAAGAAAACAAGACTAAAATAGAAATACTGAAGAGGTTACCACCTCACCTTATCTGAATTGCGATGTCGATATGTCCGATATAATCAATCTGAATCGATCCGATCTAATTAATTATTTAGACAGTTTTTTGCTCAAGAATTTGAATGAACTATGTTTTTGACGTTATCATAAAGCGCCCAATATTTATCAACCTGGTGAAATCGTATTTTTAGTACGGTATTTGTTTGTAATTTCAGATGGGAAACCACGACCAGTATCGTGTGGCAAGCAGATTCGGCGTGGAGAAAATAGATGTCATGAATATGATTCTGCTATCTTTGCCGGGTGTCAGCATCACATACAATGTGAGTAATTATTCCAAACGCGAAAATAAAATATAAATTGAATAAACATTCCAGGGTGAGGAAATTGGTATGACCGACGTTTGGATCTCGTACAACGATACCGTCGATCCGGCCGCTTGTAATGCCGGACCAGATAGGTACCAATACACGACACGCGATCCGGAAAGAACACCCTTCCAGTGGGACGACAGTAAGGATGCGGGATTTTCGATAGCCAACAAGACCTGGCTTCCGGTATCTCCAACGTACAAGGACGTTAATGTTGAACTGCAGCAGGTATCGAACAGAAGTCATCTGGCAATTTACAGGAAGCTGATGAACATGCGAAAAAGCCCAACGTGGCGAAAGGGTTTGCTGAAAACAACAGTCAGCGGGAATGTGTTAGTTATCGTTCGAGAACTTGATCAATTCGAAACTTTGATTACACTAGCAAACATTGGCGGAATGTCACAGACTGTAGATCTTTCTAATATGGGCAATCATCCGCTGGATAAGTTTGGTTTCTACCGAGTGGTGTCCCTGAATTCGACGCATCAAGAAGGGTAACACTTCTTCGGAGTATTTATGAAGTTACGATGAAATTGTGATTTCCTTCTTTTCAGAGAGCTCGTGGCTACCAACAATGTGCCCCTCGGTCCCTTTGAATCGGTAGTGATTAGTGCAAAGAGTCAATATAATTATTACGAAGTCTTAAACTACCGTAATAACATTTGAGTACAAGAGTATGTTAGGAACTATTTTGAATTATATTCAAAACTACGTTTCATTTCTATTGAGATGTGGAGATAAATTTGATAGCTATTAAAGCAAGAAAACTGAAAGATGGTAAATATTACTCAGTTTGTATACATAACTCGATCAATAAAATTAAAATATTACAAAAAATATGATTGACTATCACAGGAGATGTTAAGGTACATTACTAAAGCAAAATTTGTTAATGTTTGTTAAATTAACGGACATGAGCCTACTGTAAAAAAGGTTTCCAGTAGTAGGTAGGCAGCTGCTGATTTAAAGTAATCAATTGCTTCCTTCTGACTGTAACATTATCAACCATCAAACAATACATTTTTATACTAATTCTTGAGTGTTTGGTATACTGGGGAAAACACTTCAACCTTCTAGCGCCACTCAACTTTTCACCTTTAGCAACTCGCCGCTAAATGTGATGCCAATTACAGTACCGTAACATAGTTATGGAGAGCAAGATGTATTGGCCTCTGCTATTACTGACATCCCTGACGGCTGCAGCTGCCGTTCGGCTAAAATCAGAACAACCGATCAAGGACTGGTGGGAAAAGGCTGGTTTTTACTAAATATATCTAGCGATCAGGACGGAATCGGTGATCTCAACGGTATCACAGAGAAGTTAAGCTACCTGCAGAGTATAGGAATGCGTGGCTACTGGTTGTCCCCAATGTACAAAGGTCCGATGGCTGATTTCGGATATGACATTTCGGATTTTCGTGCAATCCAACCCGAGTATGGAACAATTGATGACTTTCGTCGGCAGGTCGCCGAGGCCGACGGTTGGGACTGAAAGTGATATTGGATTTCGTTCCGAACCACTCGAGTGATGAACACGAATGGTTTCTCAAGTCGGTACAACGAGTGCCGGGATACTAGGATTATTACGTTTGGCGGAATGGGAAGCCGAACCCGAACGATCCGGATAAACCGTTTCCACCAACCAGTTGGGTACAGTATGCGGTAGAAAAATATTGTCGAAAATACTAAATGAGTATAGCTTCTAGCTCTCCGTATTCCGAGGAAGTGCGTGGCAGTGAAATTCACAACAAAACAGCCAGATTTGAACTTTCGAAACCCCAAGGTAATGGAAGAAATGGATGACATTCTGCTTATTTGGCTCAATTTGGGCGTGGATGGCTTTCGGATCGATTCCGTTGGTGCCATACTTGAGGTGCTACCAGATGCTAATGGTGATTTTCCGAATAATCCGTTAAGTGGAACTACACAAGATGCGGAAGATTACGCCTATCTCGTGCCCGAATATACCACGGATCGCGTGGAGCATGCGGAAGTAGTGTATCGATGGAGAAAACTTTTGGAAAACTATCGCGAACAGCATGGCAGAGATACGCGAATTTTGATGACCGAAGCGTGGACTAGTTTGAGTTTGATGAGGCCGTACTTCAGTGACATCAGAGGCAATGAGGGAGCCCAAATGCCATTCAATTTCGAAATGATCACTAAATTGAATGGCTCATCAACAGCATATGATTTCAAAAATGTTATTGATTCATGGATGGCAATCATAGAAGAAAATCACACGGCAAATTGGGTTCTGGGAAACCACGATCGCAGTCGAGTGGGCACACGATTTGGTGAACGACGGATAGACGGCATGGCGATGATCGAGCTTACATTGCCGGGTGTTAGTGTTACTTATCAGGGTGAGGAAATCGGGATGACTGATGTTGACATTACCTGGGAACAAACTGTCGATCCTGCTGGGTGTAACGAGGGGAGGGAAAATTACGCAGAAAAATCTCATGATCCGGTTAGGACGCCGTTTCAATGGGATGATATTTGTAAAAGACAAACAATTAAATTTTGTTTATTAATTTCAGCGATTCTGTGAACACCCGGAATATTATTCTTCAGCCTTTCGAGGCGTTTGTGTTGGAAGCTAAACGTTCGGAGGATCGAAAAATTCGTGCGGAAATTTGTGAGCGCTGGCTGATTTAGATATTTTTTTTGGAAAAGTATTGTGTCGTAGAGAATAGATTTAGATTTAACAAGTATTATTGACTTACTGGTAGAGAAATAGCTAAAAAATTTTTGAACATGTAGTTTCATTAAATGTCGGTTAAATTCACTTGAAATGGAGGTACATACCTAACAATCGAAGCAACCCTTGCTCTAAGTGTCATTGCAACAATACTGCAAATAGGCAGCATGTACAAAGTAATCAATGGATCAGAACGCACCACGCCCATCGTTACAACAGGTGACATGGTTGTGGTAATTATGCTTATAATTTATAGTGTTTTCAACGAAATACACTAATAGGACTATTTTCAGCGCAATCACTGTAACAATAGTCACTGTTATAATATTTGGAAATCTGCTCCTGAACATTTGGCTTGTTTATAAGGTGATGGAAATCGCAGACAACTGAACCTAATAAATTGAAATAAAGATAATGTCAAATAATACTCTGCTTACTTACTGTTTTTATTTTGTGTTAAACCATAGTATCCTTACTCTACCATAAGACGCGACCTTAAAAGGCTAGTTTTTTCATCAGCAAATACATGTTCTGATCTATCTCAAACCCGTGCAGATTGTTTGCGTCGCCCTGAAGCCGCATCAGTAGTCCCCCGAAGGAAACGTAGGCGGACAATCGATTGGCCGATTCGGACTGCGCGTCGTCACCCTCGATCCGGTACACTTTCCCGAACATCACGTATTCGAAGCTGTCTGCCCGCGAACCCTCAATTTCGGCGGCGTTGTATTCCATGCTTGCTGAAAACTTCAAATTGCTATTAATCTTCTTGATATTTCATGCCATTCTTTTACCTGGCGTTCCATCCTCGTGCAATGTGGTAGCCAAAACCAACCGAAACTTATCGCCCAGCTCCATCGGGTAGAGCCAAGAGTTGATATCCAATATCAGGTCCATTTTGAACGATTCGGACTCACAGTGTAACCTACTCACACGATCGAACTTCTTTCCTTCCGGGTCCATATCTTTGACGTTAAAGATATCCTCGAACAGTATTCCGGACATTGTATTTTGTAAATTTACCGCCGCTTGTTATTGAACGTTGATTGTGGAGGTTATGGTGCTAACGCGTTATCCTGTTTTAAAGTAATAAACTGAGGAGGCGCTTCTCAACATGTTATGAAATAATTAACAATTACCTTTAAAAAGTGTGAAATTAGTGAAAAAGGCCTCGATACAACGATAATTGCGAAGAAATAGCGAAATTTCAGCACCGGATAAACTAGTGGATTGTTTTGTTGATAAAAGTTTGACGTTTCTTTCACATCACGCGCAATGTATTCAAGCATCGACAAGCAAAAGGGTCAATGCTATGCAATGTTATTTGACATATGCAGCAAAGACCTGATGCGATGTTTTAATGGGTTTTGCGCCGTTATTACCACAATTTAGCAATGGGCGATCTCTGAAAAAAAATCGATTCCCCTGCATCGATTAATCAAAATAAATAAAATCGATTCATAAGAAAATCGAGGCTGGAAAATCGATTCAACAAAAAATCGATTTTTGTTCGGTATGTGCTTTTTACGACCTTTTTTGGTTTTATTTATGGAGATTTTGTTTTGTTTGCGTTTTCTGGTGTATCAATCATGTTCAACAAGTTTTCGTTCACAACATCTACTAACGATACGGCTTTTTTAGTTTATTGTCATCTTCTTTTACCGCGTGTACTCTTTTGGCGGTTTTTTTCTTCTAAGAGTTTTCGTTGTCGCTCATCCCATAGACCATTTCACGAGACGTTTGTGAACTTGATTCATGAACGAAATTTTGACAGAAAGTTTGGAACCGCTGACATAATACACGTGAAAGCATCATCAACGTCAGCAGGATCCGAGACTCCTGTGAGTTCGTGAAATGGTCTATTGTTTCGGATGCACTAAGGGCAATCCAAACCTGTATAATTGGGTTGTTTAGCTATTCACGGATTTTCGATTTTTATTTATCATCCAAAAGAGTGTAACTTTCTAAGTAAAACGTGATTTTTCAAAACATTATATCATTTTCCTTCGGTTTTTATGAAAAAAAACAAAAGCTCTGAATCGCTACAATGACAGTTGGTAGTTGGGCGATCTGTCATTGTAGCGGTTTCGAGCAAATTTCAAGCAGTTTCAAATCGTGATTTAAAAAGCGAAGGACATTGATATAATTTTTTTTAAATCACGTTTTACTTAGAAAATTCAGATCTTTCAGATGATAGAAAAAACTGATATAGCTGAACAACCCAATTCATAAAAAATCGGAATATCCGCAGCACAAACTCAAATAAACAAAAATGGCGAATGCGACACCATGCAGAACAGAATGCAGCACGGCATATGCACGAACATTTAATTCAACTTTTGCAATATTTGAGTTAACGAGTACCCCGCTACTCATAGTTGAAAAATAAGCGCATATGCCTTTTCTACCGAAATCAAAAAATTGGTGCTTGATAGTAAACACCCACAACGATAGTAAACAACGTCCCTACGGAAGCCAATTTTCAAAAAGTGCACTTGCAGAGGTAGCAAATATGAAATAATGTTGGCTAATATCCAAAATGGTAAATTCAATATCCAATGCAATGCAAAATTTCAGCTCAATCGGAATTTAGGAGTATTTGGTCTAAATTTTACTTTCTCGACTTCTGAATAAAAGCACAGTTTGAAATAGTTTTTTTTGTGCCAAATGTCTTATGCCTTGTTCACACTATAGCAGATATCATGTGATATCGCGTATCTTGAAACATACATACATCTAGTTTTCACGGAAAATTTGGAGTATGGGATTTGAAATCAAGATGAGCAATATTACATCACGTGAACGGGTTATTAGAAATACATAAAACGTCGAGGTCGGGTGTTATCCGAAAAATCGAAATTTTGCTAACTGTGAACATTGAACACTACTTCTAAATAAAACTGTCAAAGTCCATTGCCACCCCAATCTACACCAATCAGTTAGTAATGATTGTAGACAATATATGTCAAACTTTCGAGGCGGTCTTGTGGTCGGTAATTTATATTCAGTTCGAGGTGCAAACTTATTTCGTCGTTCTTTTCACCCTCGCTAGGGATGGGCGAACGGCTCACGAGCCGTTCATATGAACCGGTTCTTAGAAAAGAGCGAAAGAACGAACAGCTCACGAAAAAGAACCACGGTTCTTTGGGCGCAGCAGAACTGTTTGGTTCGCGTGAACCCGAAGTTTACCGAGACAACACGAACTGTCAACGCTCGTGAATCATTGTGAACCATGAGCAGCGTTGCCAGGTCATTTTTTCAAAAATCTGGATAAGGTAAAAAAAAAATCTGGAAAAAATCTGGAAGTCATTTCTTGGGGTGAAAGGTAAGTTCTTCGGATAAAAGTCTTGGGGTACGTAAAATTTGTGGTGACGAAATTGCAAAATTTCGCGCCAAATTTGAAGTTATGACCTTTTGGCGGAACAGAGAAAATAAAATCTGGATAAAATCTGGATCATTCATGAAAAATCTGGATAATTGGACATCAAATCTGTCTACCTGGATACATGTTCAAAAATCTGGATAATCCAGCTAAATCTGGATACCTGGCACGCTGACCATGAGTCAGTTCAGAGCCGCTCTTGCAAAAGAGCCGTTTCACCCATCCCTAATCCTTGATATATTTCACAACGCATGCGTATTAGCCAAATTTCATACGGGTTTGTCTATTGATGTCGCGTTTACAAAGGCAAAAAAATGGTTACTGCGTTAAAAATACTGGAGGGATTTAATTTGGCTGCGGATTGTTCTTTTTCAGCTCGACGACAAGGTTATCCAGCTTCCCTGACCTACAGAAAACGTCAAAATGGGCAGCGTGCCCTATCCGCCCTTACCGTTCGTGGAAAGCTGGATATTCTGGAACCTTGTGGGGGTGGTGACATACTCATGAAAAAAGTTGTCATGGACGTAGACAATTGTTTGAACCAGCAAAAACATTTGAAATGCGTTTTCCTCGGTTTCATGTCTATTGAACTTTAGCCCATTCTTCAACTATGGTCATCCCGGTAAAAAATTGACACATTTTTCAGATCAGTGTCCGAGTTCCGAGCACACACTTCTTCGGAGAAGAAAAAAATTTTGTATACTATCAATGAAGAAATTTTCTTCTCTTCAAAAAAAGTGTTCTCGGAATTCGGCCGCAGATTACGTTAGCAACAATAAATGCAATCACTATTGTCTTCAATCCGTTTTGCACACATTTATTTTTCAGGCGAAAAAAAAACGATCTTGCCATCCAAAGGATCGATTCAGTAGAAGATCGCGCGCAGAGAAATCGATTCAAAAAATCGATGAATCGGCCCGAAAAGATCGATTTTGCAAAAATCGGATCGATTTTGCCCATTGCTAACCACAATCAAACGGACACTCCAGTTATTTCGTTATCCTCAAACTGTAAATTATTGCATCTTGGTCCGACTTTTTTTCATTTTGTCCGATTACGTTCAGTAGCATTTCTCGACTCCTGGTTCGAGTTTAAAACATTTAATGAGTGCTCAACTGAACATACATCAAGCTGCTCAAATGTAGCATTCCTAACAAAATAGTTTGTTTTCTTTAATGCGTAGTACTATTTCAGACGGACTTCGGTGTTATAATTAGAACCAGTTGTATAGAATCTCCATGGACTGGTCCCTGTTATAACTGTTTAAATTGGTCTCCGCCAGACTAGTAAAATATATAGTGATTATAATTCGTATAATTCATACGTTTTTGACGAAAACTCATAGCGATTTTTTTTATTCCACCAGCTCACCTAGTTTTGACCAGGAGCCCAGTGAAATAAAGAGCTATAAGCTTCAGTGTTACGTCTGTTAGTTTAAGGCGAGCCCTTGACATCCCTATACTGGGTATCAGTGTATGACAATAGAGACAATAGAGAACGTGTAGACCCGTGTAAAGTTGCTTTTGTTTTCTCCAAACTGAAAATCATCGCATCTCGTTGCTTCGACTTTTATCACTTTTTACCATTTTTGGTCGATTATGTTCATAGCTTCTTCCGATTTCTGATCCCAAATGAAAAACGTTATTCAGAAACAAGTTTAAAACATTTAATGAGTGTTCAACTGACTATTTGTCCAGCTGCTAAAAACATAGCATTGCAAACAAAACAGCTATTGGTAAATATTTTCCTCAACTAGTTGCACTAGCACATTCGTACATTGAAAGGTCTATATGATCAAATGACGGTAAATTTCGACATTTTATGGGTTTGGTGTTTTTTTTTTTTATGGGGAAATCCCTAAAATAGTATACGTACGTTACACTAGAGATCCTCAGAGGGAGAGATAAGCGATGAAAAAAACCTCTGATTTGGCAACTAGATTTCACATATCAGAGGTGCCAGATCTCTTCTCAAAGCGCAATGTTCACTAACTTTTTTATTATTCTCGTAGTACTGATGGTGACGGTGGAAGTCCTGGGGAATAATAAAGTACATCACAAAAACCGTGAAGGTGTTAAATCTTATGTTTATGTTTAATTTCATATACTTTCATCATTATTCTGTAGACCATACAAAGGGTTTGTGAACCACCAGTTAAAAATCACTGTGATGAAGCAACTTTGGAGCATTCTCAATTCATGTTTAAGCAATAAAACATGAAAAACGTGTAAAAATAAATATATTCTTTATCGAACCTTATTGCAATACCTTTCAATGTGTTACCTTTCTTGTTCGTTTGGCTCGAATTTCGAAATGTTCTTTTGGCTCACAACACTCTCTTCGCATATCATTCTGAGTGTTGCTACTTTACACATCTGCAAAAATATGCTTAGGTTTGTTCGAAAAAAGTCGTAGAAAACACCAAATTGTTTTGTAACATAGCGTTAAAACCCGCATAATTGTTCCACTTTCTTACTTTTACAGTATTTTTTGTCTAAAAAAACTACCATCTAAACCCACATCAGCATCCACTGGAACTCGGAAGTTATTTTGATCCGGTAGCTAACCACTGGTGATCCGTTTCTAATGTTCAGCTCATGCTCGTTGAATCCAAGAACTTCATTCCCGCTGTGATATATTCAGAAAGTAGTCTAAAAGTTACGACATTAAAGTATCGTTGAGAAAATTTTACCAAATTTACCTTTAAAAGTGATGTTTAATGTATACATAGTATGAAATAGTACTTTCTGCTTGATGCTAAGTTTTGTTTATTTGCAAGAATATATTGAAAACAATGTATTTAAAGTTAAAATCGTTTGTTAACGACCAATGTTGCAAATTTTACAATTTTGCGATCAAAGCCGTATGAATAAAAGCGTTAGCTCTACTCATACCGTGTAAATCTCATGGGAGATTCAGAGTAAACTCTTTTATTCATACGGCCTTATAATTAGATAAGAAGAACAATAATTTGTGCATTCGATTGTAAACCACTAAAAATTCTAAACGATTCATTTTAACTAGTAAGTTCTCTAAATCTTCAATGACGTCATTATGCAATTTCAAAATACATTTGTGGAAACTTGATGAGTTTTATATTCGGAATATTGTATTGTCGGCATAAATGACGCATCCCTTTTACTGCGACCTGTGGAAAACAAAAGCTGTCAAACAACGATAGAAAATATTGCCGTATAAATTCTAAAGCTGAATACAGCATCTGAAATTTAAAATTTGTGAAAACTAAGCGATTAAATAGGTAAATTTAAAACGTATTACTTTTATCAACACTATCACACTTTACGATATGACTCCGGAATTGAACCTCGATGGGGACAACCCCGCTCAGCAACATTTTTCGGCACATAATCCAATAGAACAGTATGTGCTGCTTTCGAAGAGTGCAAAAGGGGCTGCCTGTTTGGAACTGATCAAACAAGTCCTCGAAGCTCCAGGAGTGCACGTTTTTGGTGAGCTTCTAGCCATGCCGAATATAACAGAGGTATATTAAACTAACTGTATATGATTTGATTAATTTATCTAATCTTTGTTTTGTTTGTTGTAGCTTCAAGGAGGAGCAAATGCCAGCTATTACAACGCACTGAATATGTTTGCGTATGGTACATATCGACAGTATTTGGATAATCAAGCTCAGGTTATTCAGTTGACCCCTGTGATGCGAAAGAAGCTGCAGCATTTGACCATTGTATCGCTAGCCATCAAAACGAAGTGCATTCCCTACAA
The DNA here is from genome assembly GCF_029784165.1 of Wyeomyia smithii. Lineage (NCBI taxonomy): Eukaryota > Metazoa > Arthropoda > Insecta > Diptera > Culicidae > Wyeomyia > Wyeomyia smithii. The sequence continues at coordinate 276,619,190 of NC_073695.1, forward strand.
GGAACTGCTGCAAGAGCTGGATATAAAGCATGTTAGAGATTTGGAAGATCTGATAATCGAAGCGATTTATGCGGACATAATTCACGGCAAATTGGATCAGAAAAACAAACAGCTCGAGGTCGATTATGCTATTGGACGTGACATACGAAAAGGTGACGTAAGCGAGATTGTCGGAACCCTGCAGGAGTGGTGCGATTCTTGCGAAACAATTTTGGTTTGCCTCGAGAACCAGATCCATCGCGCGAATTCAGAAAAGCAAAAACGATTGAAGCACAAAGAAGCGATCGAAACTGAGGTAAATTCTATGAAGAAGTTTACTGTAGCTTTTTGTCAAATCTGTTTCGTTTAATTGCAGATAACGAATCTAAAGAAGCTGATTAAAGTGCAGGCTGGAAATGACTCTGACGAAGCTATGGCCACAGATTCCGGACGGGAGATGTCCGTTGGAAATCCGGATCCTCGCAAGAAACCAATCAAGCAGAAAAACCTGAAAGTAGGCGGTAAGTCGTGGTTTAAAAACTTTTCCTGAGCAAAATAACTCCCCGCAGGATGCGTTTATACTAGTTGTTCCTCCCTTTGTAATTCGGTCCTTCAAACAGACACAATTCATTGTTAGCTAACCGAACGAAATTAAAACAGTGTGAAGCGGAGAAGGCACCATCCGTCTCCCGAACTCAAACACAGTAACGTCTTTTATTTAACTTTCGTTTGTTCGGAGTTTTGTGGTTGGGACTTTCCGAAAGAAACAGTACCCCGGCAATAATGTTCCATTTTAATACAAATAGGTACGGCGAAAGCGCACTCGAGACAGCTGCCCTAACCTGGCAAAAAGGAATGGATTAGGCTAATTGATTGTTTGGCGAATTTTGTAAATAAACATATGTTTTGAGCATTTTTATAATCCCTATGTTTTGCGGATTAGGTTTTTTTCTTTCTTCTTTTCTATATTTCGTTTTTATTTCTATTATTTTAGATCAACAGTGAGAAAAGAACAGCCCTATCGCTAGCTAATCGGTAATTGTAGTATGATTATGAACGTAAATTCGTAGTGAAATATATCAAACGCTTGTTTTGACTTCTTTTTCATTGCTTAACCATTTAACGCCAGCCAGCAAAGAAAGGTACAATATGCCTTAGTTTAATTTTTCTGTCTATTATTATATTATACAATCTGGCACTCGTGATTTTTTAGCTAAAAGTTTAACCAGCGATCACAAATTACGGCTCGCACCATCCGATCTGCGGGACGTTTAGCTTCTAAAACAAATGCCTCATAAGGTTGAAGTTTTATACTGCCGGTGTTCACTGAGTCTCTAGAATGTGCAGAAATGTACTTTATCATTCATTTAAAAGCTCTTTGTTTCTGTTACCCAATATTGTGGGAGGAAAGTCCATCAACGATCGCATAGGACAGCGCCTTCGGGATATATTTTACTAGTTGACTTCCGTTGATGATTTGTACTGAGTTGCCCAGATTCACCACGGTAATGTACGTACTGGAGCTGGGGAGATCACGAACAATTACAAAAACCTGTTCGTTGAACGCGATTGTTCGCCAATCCCCGTAAAGAAAGGTGTCACTCTCTCGAAGTTCCATCAAAGCTTTAAAGATATTTAGATGGCTTTTAGGATTACTGCTTTCTACTTTAACATTGACCTGAAGATAGTTTGGTCCCACTGGTAGCCAGGTATTCGTTCCACTTGTGAATCCAGCTAAACTGCTATCATCCCATTGAAACGGTGTTCTGACTGGGTCACGTGATTTTGCTGCATAATTTTCCCTTCCCTCGTTACAACCAGCAGGATCAACAGTTTGTTCCCATGTAATGTCAACATCTGTCATTCCGATTTCGTCTCCCTGATAAGTAACACTGACCCCCGGCAATGTAAGCTCGACCATCGCCATGCCGTCTATCCGTCGTTCACCGAATCGAGTGCCCACCCGACTGCGATCATGATTTCCGAGAACCCAATTGGCGGTATGATTTTCATCAACAATGGCCATCCATGAGTCAATAACATTCTTGAAATGATATGCCGTCGAGGTTGCGTTCAGCTCAGTGATCAGTCGGAAATTGAACGGCATCTGGGCCCCCTCGTTACCTCTGATGTCCCTGAAGTACGGTTTAATTATGTCTAAACTAGACCACGATTCTGTCATCAAAATTCTCGTGTCACCACCATGTTCTTTTCGATAGTTCTCCAAAAGTTTTCTCCACTCGTATACCATTTCCACATTTCCCGGTCGATCAATAGTATAAATGTGCTCAAGATATGCGAAATCTTCCACGTCTTGTGTTGTTCCGCTCAGTGGTTCATCGGGAAAGTCTCCGTTCTCGTCCGGTAACACTTCGAACATGCAGCCGACCGAGTCGATCCGAAACCCATCTACGCCCAAATCTAACCAAAAGCGTAGAATTTCTTTCATTTCCTCCACAACCTTGGGGTTTCGAAAATTTAAATCCGGCTGCTTGGCTGTGAACAGATGATAGTAGAACTGTTTTCGCTCATCATTCCATTGCCATGCGCTTCCGCGAAATCCAGATAGCTGCAAGTGATACTCGAATAGAACCTAAACGATTTTTAACAAGGATACTATACCCAATTATTTGGTGGTAATGGCTTGCTCGGGTCATCCGGGTTGGGTTTTCCATCCCGCCAAACGTAATAATCCTCGTACCCCGCAACTCGTTGTGCCGACTTCAGGAACCATTCGTGTTCGTCGCTCGAGTGGTTAGGAACGTAATCCAGTATTACCTTCAGTCCGAGTCGCTTCGCTTCGGCGACCTGCCGGCGGAAGTTATCCATTGTAACATATTCTGGTTGGATATCTCGAAAATCGGATATGTCGTAGCCGAAATCGGCCATCGGACTTTTGTACATTGGGGAAAGCCAAAATCCACGCATTCCTATGTCCTTCAGGTATGGCAGTTTTTCGGTGATCCCGTTCAGATCACCGATTCCGTCTTGGTCGCTATCTTTGAAGGAACGGGGATATATTTGGTAGAAGCCAGCGTGTTCCCACCAATCCTTGGTTGGTTGATCGGATCGTAACCGAACGGTCGATACGACCGTCACCAGTGATGTCAGCAGTAGTAAACGCCAGTACATGTTGCTATTCGTAGCTCCGTTAAGTTACTGATACTTATTATTACCGCGGCAGCGGAAATGAGTACCTTGCAGTAGCCGCTAATAGTCGTGTGCTAATAAACTCAAGTGTTTTCCACTTTCGTGGTGAATAGAACGTTCATCTGTTGGCTTTAAGATTAAGTGTTTCAACTTGGCGGTGGAAGCAGCAAATAATAAATTGAGTAGGCGTCTTCTTGTAGTCTATTACTTAATATCATTTAGTGTAGTAGGCTGTAGTCCCCGTGGCTCTGTGGTTAGCGATGTAGGTCGGCCAGCTCTCCCACACGGTTGTGATATCGGGTTCGATTCCCGATCGAGTCCAAGGAACTTTTCGAGCTGGAAATTTTCTCGACCCAGCACTGGGGCACGGTGTATCGTTGTACTTATCCTACACATGCAAAATGTGCCAAAAACAATATCGATAACGAATTCTCTCAACTATAATCTAGTAGTTGATCGAGACCGCTATGAGCCCCAAGGCTAAGCGTGCGGATATTGTTGTCGTAGTTGGCTGTTTCGTGGCACATGTTGAACTGCTCTCTATGAAGTTCCAAGAACTTTCTTTTGCTAATTGATAAAAACTCGAATTTAAAAACTCGATTATAAGTCATAGTTATTTTCTTTGTATATTTTATTATATTTTTGATAATTTAATTAATTATATACGTTTGTAAATCAGATTCAGGATGGACAGTATCATTATGGTTACGAGATGTATAGTCTGCTAGATACAAACGTACGGACATAAATCGGGTTTTGAAATGAACCGTCGATAAACATTTTTGAATGTTTTCAATGGAAGACTGAATTTTTTGATTCTGCATTGAATAAAAAAAAACTAAAATCTTACTTGTGGACGTACACTAGAATCGTCACTCACTTCGATTTATCTTGGCTAAATCATTGTGTTAATCCAAATATTTCTTACACATTGATACCGAAATATGTTGTCAGGTTCGATGTGATGCGCCAGACTTTATATGATCTTAAACTATTACATTTAACACTATCCCAGCATTTAATTGTATCATTGTACCAGCGCCTAAAAATAAAAGAACTTTATTCCGAATCATTCGCCTTGTTTTGCTTGAAATCACTTACACATATCTGTGATGTATTGTCAACGGCCAAAATGCCACAGTTCCGACACTAATCATCCAGCTTTTTTATGCCATCCTTAATGCCATACTTTATCTGGTCACCGGTTTTCTTTATAAAATCTCCCACCTCGGGCGCTGACTTATCGACGTTGAAAACGCCGTAATAGATGGCGACCGCAACCGCGATGGCAAAAATAATGCAGCTATTGAGGGGACCAGATCGGGGTAGAGAATTAAAATGTGAGAAAATTATTCCGAACAAGTTCATTCGCAACGGAAAACACTCGCTAATCCTAGACGATCATCAGAATTCCATTTTGCTACTACTCAGCCGTAGAGAAGTGTTAGGAAAAAAATAGAATACAAATGATAATAATTACCATACTACGATAGTACCACAATTCATACACATCTTGAAGATTTCACCCGCGTTCACGGAAGTAATACGATGACACGAGAAAGTTGAAAGTGTACGCTAAATAAAAACTGTGATTTGATTCGTGATCTTTCACGCTTTGTCTCTGCACACCTAACAATAAACAAAATCGACGATCGAAGTTGCGGGGAAAATTACTAACTACCAGTTCTTTGATTGCGCTTCAACTGAAACGTAATCCAATAAACAAGTGTAGAACTTTACCGAACAAATCGATGATCCAAACGGACGACGAGGTGCAGGCAGACTGATTTCGTTTTCTTGTTCGATTTCCTTTTCAATATGCCTAACATAAAATTAGACACAACCACATGTTCAACACTCCAAAGCGGTTACAGCTTACGCGTAACTGTTTACAGTTTTCCCTCAGGTAGACATGCAACGTGACCGATGTTTGGAGGAGTCTGGTTTGCAAAAAAAAACATGAACTTTGTGATTGATTTAGCAGTTGTTTTTTACGGTTCAGTTGTCGATCGTATGACTGTGATCACGAGAAAACTTTGTAAAACGATTACAATACTTCCATTTCCAGTACGAGAACGGTGTACCTTAGCACCTTTGCAACGTGATCGTGTTAGTGATCGCAGTCAGATTGGATTATGAATGGAATCTCTAATGACTACTAGCCAGCACACAAGCACAAATCGTTCGTGATCGGAATGTGATCGTCGTTTTTGTTCCTCTCGTGTAGGAGGATTGGTTAGAGTTGTAGTACTCTATGAATTCGTTTGTATTTTCTACTTTGTGCTGAAAAGCTCGAGGATGAGTCAAAATTAGGCTGAAAGTCTTTGAGTGACTGCAACTACAGGATAATAACAGTAATATTAAAAACTCACTTAATTCAACAAATTTCGTTGCATTGTGTTCACCTTGCAAGTAAATAAGGAGAGCAAGTTGTATAACTAAAATTGTTTTGTTTGGTAAATAGCAAACTGACATATTTACTCGTTAAAGTTAATTATCAATATGGCAAAACATGTCAGGTGATTTAACTAAAGTCTGTACAAAATTTAATGTTATGGTTTTCTGATTTCCAAGTGTTCCAAGCTACCTAATACAATAATAAGGCTCGGATGTGCTTGCTTTGCTAGACTAGTAGAATAATTCGCAGTTCTTTTGGATCTTTATATAATATTCAGCGATGAAAAATTATGACCAGTGCAGCGGGAATAGTTATCGTCCCGAAATCAACGTACGGTCCCGGTTTTTCAAATCCATAAAACCGACCCGAGGGAATGTTTCATCGTGCACGTTTTTGTACGATAATGAAAAATCCTCTTGTGACATTCATTGATTGCATCATTCTTTTAACCACAGTCTGGGTCTCCACTTTATTTCATCCGAAATGATGAGTAATATTTGTAGTCTGTCTGATCTACGAGAGAAAGTGCCGTCAGTTTCAGGTTAGCCTGTTACTTTCTCACATTTCTCATGCGTGCTTATACTGGGAAGCTCCCAATAGAATTCAATATACCTACACGTTGATGGCTAGAAAGATATGTATGAAATAAAAAGCTGTTAATATCAAGCGATATAAATAAGTATATTTACACAAACGGTTAGAAATAAGATCGACATTTTTTGTTGCTTTAGCTGTTATTGTTAGTTGTAGCTTTTCGTTAGGTTATTTTGGTTTCTTATTTTCATTGGTCAGTTGTACTATGTCAACATAGATTGGAACCATAAAGCACTGGTTTGCATTAGGCGATGTTTGTTGTGTTCATGTTGGAATTTGCCAGCTAACAACATATTGTTCTTATCTGTAGTTAAAAATACTTAAAAATGCAAGACATCGTAGCTTGGTACAGTAATGTAAAAGTATACAAAGTCAGATCTAAAAACACTTATAAGCTGGTAGAGATTCAAAATGTCTCCTGTTGTGGCACAGCGCGCTGAGGTTTACGCTTCTCATCTAGTTGAGCTTATCCTTAACGGCGTCCTTGATTGAGTCACCGGTTTTGTGCACGAACTCCGACAGCTCGGGAGCCTTGTCGTCGACATTCAACACTCCGAAATAGATTCCAGCTGCGATTGCCGCCGCCAGTAAAACACCCACGAACAGTAGCGAGATGAAAACGCTCATCGCGCACTGGCAGCAACTGAAAAGAGAATACAGTTAGGGCTTAGTATGTTTTTTTTAACGAATCGCGATATGCTTAGCAGGTGTTCAAATAAAATTGTCATAGGTGTAAGCTCTTCAAATAAATTATCATATTAACAAAATATATAAAAATAATGAAAATAATTTTGTTTACTACAGTTTATTGTAGGTAGTCCGAAGAAAAGTTAAAAACCTGTTACCAACTAATGTAGAAAGCTTTCATCTGCAAACGAATATAATTCATGTCCTACTCATAATTCACTAGCTCAAAGGACGACCAGCAAAAATGAATATCGATTCCAGATAAAGGACATGCGACGCCAGTCAGACTGATGGTCTAATGTTTCTGTAGGAGGGTGTGTTATAACGCTTGCCCTCTGCATGCGTACAAACCGTGCAAACAGGCGATAGCAGCTGCTGTGGAGTTTAAAAAACAGCGAACTGACAATAAGCATCTACATATATCTACAGTTAAGTTTGCCGGATGAATCATTCGCACTACAAACGTGGCATCTCGCCAATAAATGCCCAGGTCAACAAACTGACGAAATTTTGGCAAGTTAGAACAAATTGCTCCAGGCTATCAATGTACAATATACAAACCTCTTTCATCACCTAAGAAAGAAGTAAATAGATAGATGTTAGATTGAGAGCAAATTACCATAGTATAATTATTGTGGGTTGTTTCGGTTAACGACAAAGTTGCATGTTGCGACCTTCCAGATAGCATTGACATATTTTTTGGCTGGCAGTGTAGAGTGAAGCAAAGGCGAAAGAACGTAAGCGCCTATATTAAACGGGCATCGACAAAAGCATCTTGTATCGCGTTCTGTATAAATTCAAGGTTGTTTACTTTGCAATCTGAGAATGATTATAAACTTTCATAATCGTCTCGTTCTGCTACTTGTGTTAAATCGGTTAAATCGTTTCAACAGAGTATGTAAACCACTTTTGATTGCTCAATAACAAAACTAAGGTTTAAGGGTCAACCCCGTAAAAATTATCCAATGAATTTACTTTTGTAACAATTCAATTGTTTTACATCGCGTCACGTACACTATTTGCAACCGGAAAGCACTCATCATTTAGCGGTGTTCTACTTACCAGCAGACAACACTTCCCGCGAGGCACTTACACATTTTGATCGGTGTTTTTTAGCCAAAATATAAAGGCAGTTATTTGCTATAACTTTTACAGTAGGCCGTTGATTGGTTTTGCAAATGGTATGACTTTTCACTAAATGCTAAAACACTACGGACTATTACTAAAATAGAGTGAAATTCAAGGCGAGTCAACCGGACGAATGCGAATGAAAAAGGCTTCTTAAACTGAAATGAGCTACCTGCCTTCGCTCGTTCGTAGGTAGTAGCGAACCTATACATTATATAGGTTGTATAGGTTCGCTATTCGTAGGGGAGTTGAACAAAAATTGGTTGAATGCAAAAAGTGTTTGAATGAAGTATCACTCATACCAATGTGAGTGAATGAACTTTGTTTGCAATGAATGAATTAGGGTGTTGCAAAGTGTTTTTTTAGGGATGGCAGAGATGTGTGCAGTAGAGATGGTCGGGTATGGGAAATTTGTTACCCGTACCCGACCCAAACCCGAAGTCGGGTTTGTTTAAAATACCCGTTTCCGACCCAAACCCGGAGTCGGGTTTTCCCGACTCGAACCCAAATTTTTTTTTTCCAACTACCCGTATCCGGAAGAAAAATACCCCGAAATTGCCGGTACCCGACCCGTCCTGGATTTTTATTTGATTTCAATATACCTGGTTACCAAACATATATTATGCACTGATAGTCATATATGTGGTTTCTCGAGATGATGGCCGGAGTTAGGCTAGAACCGAGTGTTCATGTGAACGAATGTTATTGAACCCAGAATCTCCGGCGATATATGTATTGGTTTTTCTCAGAGGGGATTCATTGCTGTCAAATTTCATATATGTATGCGTTATCGCAGATCAACTTTGGTCCATGACGTGTGTTGGTCCATGATGTTTGTAACTAGGAACAATCATGGGGGAAAAATCACTACACAACACATTCATAAAAGTTTTCCGCGGTTTGTCGAGTTTTGATAAAAAAACGTTCCAATTCTATAATATTTCACATCGATCAATTTCATGACCAAAAAGAAAAAAACCAAAACAAACGCCATGTTGCCGAATATGTTCTTCTAGAATCCAGCGTAGCATCTGTCACTGACAACGTCCGCTCGTCTGATGTTGAAAAATGTGACTATTTTCATGCGTACGGAGAATTTGGGTTAAAATTGATCAAGGATTTCAATTATTTATTTTGTATGCATACATTCATGTAAATTGCTAAAAATTTTTACTTCGCTTTCGAGAGATTAATAAAAATTCAATAGAATTTTTTTGAAAGATTCATAATAACTTTATAATGAACCAGATCGGAACAACAAGAAGAATAGGGTAAATTAACCTATAGTGGACCCCCTCATTTTATTAATGTGCTATTATTGTTTGTGATGCAGACTGGCTGGACAAGATGTTTTCCGATAGAAGTTTTTTGCAAATCACTCAGGTTTTCACATAAAATGAATTAATCTGCCGTGTGGTCCACTATAGGGAAGAGGTCCATTATATGTTAATTTACCCTACTAGAACAACACGGAGAATAAACGAAGAGTTTTATGTGCATATCGTAGTAACCAGGAACCTAAAATTTGGTAAAACACAGATATTTCTGTACATGCGGCGTCCCTGGTTACAGTGCAAACCAAGACCTGGGAGGGAGAAACGAATAATACACTATTCGGGTTATTCGCGTTGAAAGAGATTTTGAAGGCTGTTCGCACTCATATGTAATTGTCAAAATGTGCGTGATGACAAAAGCAAAAATATTTCTCTCCTTCTTTGTTACATGCAAAAACCAAACAAATATCAGCAGCGCCGTCAACGCGAATAAATTGATTGATACAGATGACACGCACATTCGTTGTTTTTGACGTGGGACTACATCTTTCTTCACTATACTAAGGTACATTCTGTGAAAACTAGATTGAACATGTAACGCTTTTGGTTGGCGGAATGAAAGATTTTAGATGCTAATAGCGCTCAAACAACGATTCCGATTTCAACAGTTAATATACCGTTGGAAAGCTAAAATATACAACATTTGTATAACATGATAATTTTAGTTACCATTTTCTCATTACTCCGTGAAAATTGCGGAAAAGTTTGAAGGTCGAATATCCACATACAATTTTCATACGATTGGTATAATTCCCTAACGCAGACTTCAAAACATAGACCAAATGATTTCACGCCTTCAGTCATTGGCTAGTAATGGCAGTCCCACACTGAGCGCTATAAAAGGACATTTCGTGTTGAGAGAAGATCATTCTCTGGTCGACCGTCAAGGCGAACAGTTCGGCTTCCCTTCGATCTGAGTTGGACCCCATCAGTGGTAATCTAATTCAGATATCGTTGTTGGACTACAGGCCAAAATTGGACGTGAACAGCACTGGGGACCATTGGAAGCCGTTGGAAGGGACCATTGGAAGCCGTTTGGGTGCTGCCGATAGTGTAACTATAGTGTGTCGTATATCTAGCGTGTGTGTCTGAGTAGCGTGTGGGTGTGTATGTGTGGGTGTGTGTGCGTATGTGTGTGCGTGTGTGTGCGTATGTATGTGCGTGTGTGTGTTTGCGTGCGTGTGAGCGTGTGTGCGCGTGTGTATGCGTGTGTGTGCGTGCGTGTGTGTTTCTGTGTGTGCGTGTGTGTATCTGTGAGTATGTGTGGGTGTCTGTGTTTGTGTATGTCTGTGTTTGTGTTTGTGTATGTATGTGTGTTTGTATGTGTGTGTGTCACTGTGTGTGTGTAAGTGGCGTGGGTGTGTCTGAGTAGCGTGTGAGTAGTGTGTGTGTGTGAGTAGTGTAAGTGTGTGAGTAGTGTGTGTGTGTGTGTGTGTGTGTGTGTGTGTGTGTGAGTAGTGTGTGTGTGAGTAGCGTGTGTGTATTATGTGTATGTGTGTATTACATGTATGTGCAAAAATGCATTTTTTTCCTCTGCGACCAGTTATTTGATCTATTGTGGCATTTTTCCGAGGTAAATATATTTATGACAGAATACTTGTATAGGCAACAAGTTAATTATTTTTCCTATTAGTACTTCAATTGGCATTTCTATGATAGTGACCATAATTTTATGCTAGTTATTTTCAGCTTGTTTTGCGTTTGAGCTTGTTTTGCGTTTATTTGTAACATGAGACTGACCAAAATTCATATTTTTCTAATCAATTTAGCAACAAAAAGCTTTTTCTTGCAATTTTTTGAGAACACCGGGTCTGCAAAGAAGTTTTTGAGGTTTAAGCAAAAAGTGATGAGAAATTACATGGGACTGTTATGCATTTATGGGCAGTTCATGTGGGTGTTGGTATTTGTATGCTCTGATTTATGACAGGTGTATGTGTTTTTATTTGTGAAATGTTCATGGATTATTGTGTATGGTATTTGTACGTTTGGTATGTGTCATATACTATGGCTATGGCAGAATTAAATCTTTACACCCACCATAGTCCCACGGCAAGCCTATGTTTGTGCACTCAAGCACATACCCTTTAACTTTTTGATAGACTCGAACTAAGTTTTTAGTAACATCAGGAATACTAAATGTGGAAATTCGTCTGTAGAACACAGATTTTTCTAGTCAGTTTTTTCGAATTTTTAAGTTTATATACATTCACGCAGACTTGCGCAGAGCTGCAATAATTTTACAATTTTATACCTCACTACAGTAACTGTTCGCCAACTGGGCACGCTTCAACTGGGCTTCTTTTTAACTGGGCGATCGCTAACTGAGATTCCCAGTTGAAAAGACAACAAACGTCAATGATCAAAACGATCGGGGGGTACGTAAATGGGGAACATTAAAGGGTCAAAAGATGCTTTTTTTTCTCCTGGTTCAAATTGATAGCTAATTCTGCTTCATTTGACACTTCTACAGATTCGTATCCGTTTCTTCCTCCCAGACCAAGACTATGCTAAAACACCTAGTCTTGAAAAGCTAGCAATTGAATTCTCATAATGCACGAGAATCGAAGCCTTGGTTATTAAATTATCCGAATCCGACCCGAACCCAAATAATATTTTTTGGCGTCACCCGAAACCCGACCCTAACCCGTTTATTTTTTTACGACCTTCTGTTTATTATACACAGACTCCGCAACCAACTGTTAAGTGTAGAGGACAATTTCGGGATTTGCGCTATGATCCTACTGACACTAACAGTCTCTCACGAGCCGCTTGTTAGGCTAGCATCAAACCTTGAGACCAGCTGAGAGCTCTCCTAACCACGTACAACAAAATTAGAAATACGGGACGGAACAATCGGCAAAGACCTAGGTTACGAATACGGAAACAAAAAACGGTAAACGATTGGAAAAAAAACTTGGAACGTTCTATTTTTCAATTAACCAGCGCGAGCTGGCTTGTTTGCCCGAGAACAATAACGGCAGGGGAGTCGAAATCACAGCGATTCAGAGGGTTGGGTGGCCAAATTCCGGAGAAATGGAATTTCGTGTAGTAAATCCTATTGCACACACTTTTTTAGTACCACATCTACTACATTAGTGGCAAAGTAGCGGAACGGGGCGTCGGTTTCATAGTGTTGGGAAATCACAAAACAAGAGTCACCCGGTGGAGGCCCGTAGATGACCGTACAGCCACCAGCATTACGGGTGAAATCGGCCCGAGATGACCGGTACTATTTTGTCTTTCCTCCTTTCAGTTGCTAACACCTAGCGTTCGTATGTAACCGGTACGGTTTAGTAATGAAACTGATGGGGTTTGATTGATTGATTTCTTTTGGAAGGGACTTTAACCCCAAACGGTCATTCGTCCCTCTGCTTTGCTTAAGGAGAAACAGTCTCTTATATAGGCCAAAGACATACGCTGGATGATGGTGGCTCCTCAAACCTGGCGGTGCCGGTGAGGGTGCCACACGCAGTGATGCCACATTTTCATCTGTATTTTGGAGCTCAAAAAATCTTATCACCTTGGTAAAATTTGAAAAAATCTGTAAAATAAAATCTGCATATGTACTGGACATATCCTTCTGGAAAAAAAAATGCAATACAGCTTGTTTAACCTTTTTTCCGTGATTGATTCATGCACACGTTTATGCGTAGCATATGAATATAATAAATCCTCCGACACGCTCCACCGCATTTGAGTTAATTTATGTTTCTCAACTATATAAAGAAGTTTAATTTACGACCCCATGAAAACCAAAAAAATCTGTATAAATCTGTATTATTTCCAGAAAATCTGTAATCTGTATATGCAGATATCTGTATGAAAAATAGGCAAAAATTCTGTATAGATGCAGATAAATCTGTATATGTGGCATCACTGGCCACACGCGCTATAAACATGCACACACGCGCTACAGACATGCACACACGCCATAAACATACACACACGTTATATAGCAAGCCACACACCTTATATATTGAGGACACACGCTACAGATATTCACACACGTTATGTGTACACACCCTATATATACATACGCTGGATGATGATGGCATCTCAAACCACCTGGCGGTGCGAGTCTCTTTCAGTTTCGGGTTTTATTCACCCAACAATATCTGAATCGGATTACCGCTGGTGGGGTCCAACTCAGATTGAAGGGAAGCCGAACTGAAAGAGGTAGGAACGGCAGCTAACTACTACCACCGCCGCTGTTGCCCGCTGCTGATCCACTTCGCCTACTGCCATCGGTGTTGATGTCCGCTGCTGCTGCCTGCTGCTAGTAAACTGAACTGATGGTGTGAATTGTTCGAACGGTACCTTTATACCAAGGATTTCTCAGTTAGTTAGAAAGAAGGAGGGGCTAAGTAGCTAATGAAATAACAAGGAACAGAAACAGAAAGTGACAACAACAGTAACAACAAAGTCAGATCGATTGTATCCGTTAGTGTCGACTGTGCTTGGGAAGAGAGGTAGTGATTAGCTGCGCGGTATGATTTAGACAATCGATATTAATTACCAATTTTTCAATCGTGTATCTCAAACAATAGTTTGTTTTTGTTACATAAATTAAAACGTAAAAGAATTTCTGATCGATTGATGCCAAAACCTCGAAAACCTGATTATAAATGACTGAAAAATAAGCGCTCAAAACCTGACCACTTTTCCTGAAAACTGGTTGAATTACTAGATTTTCAAATTCAGGTGCCTAACTTCGATATAGACGTTAGTCAACGTCAAATCGGTAAGGCCGCTGGAAAGGTATCCTGGCCGAACTTCTCAAAGTGGGAAGCAAGCGGTTGTACTATGCGATCATACTGAAAATCTGGGTGGATTAACAAATCCCGAACGACTGATTCGAATTCCTCATATGGCCAAACTACAAGAAGGACCATCGACTGGATTGTTGCAACTGTCAAAGCATTACGTTGCTCAACTCCGCATACAAAGTGCTCTCCCGTATCCTGTTCTTCAAATTGAGATTGTTAACGGAATCTTTCGACAGCGAATACCAGATGCGCTTTCAACTTACTGTTATTACATCGCCATTGAGGGTGCTATCCGAAGAGCAAACGTGCACAGAAACGGTACAATCGTCATGAAAACTTACATGCTTCTTGGTTTTGTGGACGACAATAATATCACTGCTATCGAAGTATGAGCCGCGAAATGAAACGACGAGATGCAGGTATCTAATTAAAAAAAATTGCAATTTTTGGCGTAAATACTGAAAATTTAAATAGTACATTTTTTTCTCTAAATTAACCACTATTATATTCAAAAGATGTTCAAATATTTTAGAACGGTTTTAACCGTTATATTTTCAACGCATCAAAGTATTTTCACACGCTTTCATACACGTTTGGAACGCATCTCCCGCGTAAAAAAGACCTTAGTGTACAAAGTTTTTGAAGAACGTTGTCATAGTTTTCTTCATATTGATGAAATTATTCGCTCGCATACAATTTTGAACACAAGTTGAATTATTTCATATCCTACAATCTCGGGTGGGGAAAAATTTCTCCTCTTTGAAATAAAAGTTTACTACCATCATCGTCCTGTTATCAAATAGGAGAAGTGTACGCTACACAAGCAAAAGGACCGGCATTCAATTAATTGGATCAGCATGCATACAGTGTGTATAGTATTTAATTATCTAGGTGGGCTCTCATACATCAAACTTACTCTCAGTTAGCATCAGCGGCTGCTCTCATGTGGTAGTGGAGAATAGGATTTTTCCTAACAAAATGATAACACTACAATTTTGCGAGCGCGGCAATCGCGTATAAATTGAAGCTGTCGCGTTGATTAGCACTCAATCCGCTTTCAGCTTCGGAATCTACAAGAGTCTTGACTCGAACATTAGTTTTTCAAACAAGTTGAAGTACAAACTATTTCGTTAAAATGGTCGTAACTGTAAGTTGAAAATTTTGCTAGAATTACGATTTTATGTTAAAATTT
Organism: Wyeomyia smithii; assembly: GCF_029784165.1. Classification (NCBI taxonomy): domain Eukaryota; kingdom Metazoa; phylum Arthropoda; class Insecta; order Diptera; family Culicidae; genus Wyeomyia; species Wyeomyia smithii. The sequence continues at coordinate 276,634,418 of NC_073695.1, forward strand.
TTTCTCTTAATACAGAAAAATTTAGGTTTCACCGAAAAGGTAGCCAAAGTTGATCGCCAGCCTTTGCATGTTGTAAACACCCCGTACGAGAAAGCCACATTCGGAATGGGATGCTTCTGGGGATGCGATTCGCTATTCGGTGCCACGAAAGGAGTGTTGAGAACCTCTGTCGGGTATTCCGGTGGCACTACCGACTCGCCAGTCTACAGAAACATGTAAGTTTACTGTTACTTAAAAATGACAGAGGAGAGTTTATTAATTTTCTACTCTCACCAACAGGGGCGACCACACGGAAGTGATCGAAATTCACTACGATCCAACCCAAATAAGCTATTCGGACTTGCTGGATTTGTTCTGGAATAACCACGAGTACGGTCTAACCACCCGCATTAAGCGCCAATATATGTCGCTCATTTTGTGCCACAATGAGGAACAACGTCGCATTTCCGAGGCTAGCCGATCCGAGGAACAAATCAAGCGAGCGCCTGAGCAGATTATTACCGAAATTGCGACCGCTGGAGTCTTCTATCCCGCTGAAGAGTAAGTATCAATGAGAAAATTGCCAGTTGAGTGTCGTTAGCGTAGTTCAAGTGCAAGGTCGAGAGAGGGTTGCTATGCAACTGCTCAACTCACTAACATTAAATAAAACGTGTCGCGTGTGCGCATTGCCATGTGACTTATGTCGTTTGCTGCGGTGAAGCGTATACGGGATACTCGAATTACATGACGCGTTTTAATGATTAATTCTATTTTATTATTGCAGTTATCATCAGAAGTATCGCCTGCAAAGTCACCGCGAGCTGACGAAAGAATTGGGGTTGACTCCGGAACTGCTGCAGAGCTCGCACGTAGCGGCAAGGTTGAACGGTTATCTGATCGGCGTCGGTGGATTGGAGCAGTTCGATAAGGATGCCGAGCGGCTTGGTCTTAGTCAGGAGCAAATTCAGTACGTGCGAGATTACGTACGGGACAACGAAGGCGGCGGTATCTTCTGCTAAACCCTGGGCCAAGTTGAGTTTAGATCTTTTAGTTTGTAGTTTTACTTCGTTTTAATTGTTATCCGTTGAACTGCTAGTTGAGTGGTAATATTTTTATAAAGTATTACTGAATTAATAATTCTGATAGCTTAAGATAAAATCGTTCGTAGTAGTTTGCTCTACTGGACTTCTAGTACCTAGGTTAGAATTAAGTACGCACATTTTTGTGTGCGAAATGAGATATTTAGCTCTATGTTTACAAATTTATTCCTCTACTTGATGAAATAAACTCCACTTAAACGTAATATAAAATCTCTTCATATACCTTCGACCATGTTACTCTCTTTTTCAGACAAATGGGCATATGAAAACTGTTCCTCTTATTTGCAGTTAGCGTGGTTAGAACAGATAACTTTTTCAGAGACTTGAATGAGTTTCCTCGTAAACATAACGTTGAAGCGACGAGCAATTACTATGCGACACTCTAATGCACTTCTGCATACACTAGGGGCTCCTTTCTCTTTCTAGGGCAACTATTTTGAGCTTTAGGGCCGCATATTTGTTCTCTTTTGTCGATTAGTGTTACTTCCAGGCTTTTGCCATGGTGAACGCGAACGCGAGCGATGGGGCGAGAAACTTGCCGTAGGTAAATAAACAGCTCTCTTTACGGCTGTTCATTTACCTACGGCAAGTTTCTCGCCCCATCGCTCGCGTTCGTGTTCACTATGACAGAGGCCTTAAGCTTGAAAGAAGAAGCTCTATGCTAAGTATCGGACTTCCCTATTTCCATTTTGATTCGAATGAATTTGAGCGTTCGAACGCTTTTTGAAAATAGGAATAGCATTCTTCAATCCATTTAAATTGGTCTTCTCGTACGAATATGTAACGTTGTTCGATGCTTTTTTTTAGGAATACCGGTATTATTACACTTTACCGATGGATTATTGTAAAAAAATTACCGAACATTTTTTCGATTAAGTATGTAGTGCTATAAGAAAATCTAATTCTACTGAATGAACGAATACATTTTATTTTTAGTTTATAGCGTTTACTGTTTTCCCAAAAAAAAATAGTTCTTACCACTCGTTCAACATTTAAATTTCATTTAGTTAGCAATAATATAAACTCGGTAGTGAAAAACTAAATAGAAAGAATTATTTAAATCATGTCTGTGCAAATAAGACTCAACTAATTAAAACAATAATAGTCTTTACCGCCGTTTTGACCTAAATTTAAACTTTTCATCATGACTGCACAGATTTTTTGCACAAACATTCGCGTCCGTACGGCGATAAGTTTTTCTCTGTATGGGTGGATTTGTGCACGCGCCTGTTTACGTCAACCTTATCACCGGAAGGCGACTCTTTGTTCGCGTCAACGTCTCTGTGTTGGGTACAATTTACGATGTTATTATTATCTGCAAATGTTCGAAATCATGCTGTTACAACGTTTTACCAATGGCGTTTATCGATTTGAACTTCATTTGGGAAATTATTAACTACTCCAGTCCGGGAGCGGTTAAGTACGATCTACTTAAGACGTCAACTAGCGCCTTGTTCAGAAAAAGTTGATTGCCTGTAGTAACCTGTCTCGATAGTATAGTTACTAATTTAATGCGTTCACTACAGGGGAACATGAACGGGGTTGGCTTAGTGCTTAGTAAACGGGACGCGCGCAGGTGCTGCTTTGCTTCCGATGACACTATGCAACCTTACCTCGTCTCTCGCGAGCAATAATAGTGGCTGTTTACAACGAGAGCAGATAGGGAAAATGACGAAGTGATGATGACGAATGGCTTGCTTCGATCGTGGCGCGGAATTTCATTCATATCGGAACTTCAAATGCCGTTTGTGGGTTTGCTTTTGGCCAGAATTGAACATGATGGGTATTTTCGAGCTCGTCGGGCTGAGCAGAATGCGATGGTGGGTAGACGGATGTGGGTTGTCTAGGAATGACATGAAGGAGAAAATTCGCGATTTTGGTTTCGATAAATTGAAACTAGACAATGAGTTCATCCTAATACTAAAATTTCACCCAAAAATACGAACGTTTTGCTTCGCAAATCGAAGCTTGAAGTAAGTTTTGAATGACTTGAGACCGGCTGTCGTCTGCAGCCGTTTTCCTTTCATCAGCTGAGCGGCGTTTTGTTTTGTTTTGTTTCATTCTGCTTTACTTTACATGGATTCCTTGGCTGAGCGCGGCGAGTCGTCTGTATTGAGTTGGTTTTGGTAACATGAGAAAAATGTGTAATTTTTTAAGTAGTAATAAAATTCGAAAAAAATGTAATGAACTGAAATATTTCAATCATAATTCATTAGATAAGTAACATCAACCTAACACTTATTTATAAATATAGACATTTAGACAAGAGTTTTATATGTGCTGAAAGCTCAAATTTTGGAGATTCCAACGCCGTTGATCTCGTTAATTTTGGAGAACTTTGAACGCCCTAAAATAGATACCGAAATCCAAATTGAATGACTTAGAAGCAACGTGTGCTTGGATTGTTTTGGTTCGCTCTTTCCCTGCCGCTTCGTAAGCGTTGAGGTTCTCTATACAAAAGCACGTGCTCTTGAATGTTTACCTATGTATGGAGTAATATGAGTGTTTGGCTTAACCTATACACGATTCAATTAAAAATTCTCTAACGTTTAATCTCAGAAAAAATACATCAAATATACTAAAAGAAGTTAAATTATAATGTGTTGCTCTAACAATTATTGTCAGGCCAATTTTTTCTAGATAAAAAATTTAAGTTAGAAAAAAAGCACCAACACTGATGTATAGTTCAAGCGACTAACACACTAAACCATCTCGTTTTTAGAAGGGGTTAGTGAACGGAGAAACTGTCAATTATGTATGTTGTGCTTCCTTCAATGTTGAGTCTGTTTCCTTTTGTTCTCAATTAGTTCTGAGCTCTTGAAAAATGGTAAGAACTTTCTGTGTAGGTTTGAAATTAACTTAAAAAAATGTTGACTTCCGTTAGGCTCAACCTCTACACCATGTGGATACACCGTTCGAAAAAGCTACCTTCGGTATGGGCTGTTATTGGGGTGCTGAATCCCTTTTCGGTGTTACCAGGGGTGTGCTGCGAACCTGCGTCGGTTATGCCGCCGGAACGACCGAATCTCCAAAAAGCAAGCAACTGTAAACGAGCAATAGTTACCATTAATAATACTATAACAAATCTCGTTTCTTCTAGAGGGGATCATGTTGAAGTGATCGAGATTCAGTACGATCCCACGGTAATAACTTATTCCGAGCTGCTGGAGATATTTTGGAAAAATCACGAATATCGTGCTTCCGCTCGATTAAAACGCGAGTATATGACGCTAATAATGTATCACAGCGAGGACCAACGCCGACTAGCAGAAGCCAGCAAGATCAAGCGGCAAGCTGAGGAAGCAGACGAGCTGATCGCCACAGAAATTGTTCCGGAAGGTCCGCTTTACCCGGCGGAAAACCATAACCAGAAGTATCGTCTACAGGGTCATGTTGATTTGTTTGATGAGCTTGGATTAACACCTGAATTATTAAGAACATCGCATGTTGCAGCTCGGCTCAATGGTTATTTAGCTGGACTTGGAGGCTTAAAACAGTTCGAACTGGAAGCCAATAAGTTGGGGTTGTCAGAGAAACAAATTCAATATGTTAGGAATTTTCTCATCCAAAATGAGGGAGGTGGATTGTCGTGTTGATTTGAGAATGTTAATTCAATTTCCATATCATTTGGGAATTTTAAACTTTTCAATGCAATCAAGATTCAGCGGTGAAATTGGACACTCATTCCAGTGAAATCACGAATCGAAATAAAGATACGGCCTGATCAATAAAAAGTATTGTTTTCTTGATGAGTTGAACTCGTTGTGATTAGATATCAATGTTTACCAAATAATTGTGTTATCTCTGCTAACTAGGGGCTATCATCGCACTGACCGTGCCCGAATTGTGTTGCAGTTTTCAAGGCAACTAAGAGTTCATTGATCTGAGTTTAGGTGCTAAACAAGTCGCATCACTGATTTAGGCTATTGCGAATTTATTGTTTAGATATTGTTGAAGGTACAATAATTCGGATATTCCGAATGCTGATATCTAATGTTAGTGGGATGTACTTATGTCAGTGTGATAGCAATTATAGTTGTAGTCGGTAGAGATATTTACCTAGTGTGTGTGATAGTATTTAGTATTAGGGAGGGGATAAGCTGAAATATTTCACTATCGTGGTAGAGCTTGTACGCAAGTTCGACATTTATTCGAATCGCTTGCGCATAGCATTAGTGACAGTAAAAAATGTTCTTATTTAAATTTAGATAGATAAAAAATAAAATGCTGGATAAATTATCTAACAGTCCTAAATGGTATCTCTCGACAAGGCATCCCCGTCAAGCTCAGCCGGATGCTATTTGTTCGGTTCGCATTTCATTCGGCTCAACCGCAGAATAAAATCGAGCAGGTACATTTGAATTTTGATTTCCTTGGGATTTTCTGTCACATAAAAGCCAGGAACACCAGCCTTCTCCAGTGTCGATTGCTGATCTTTGACCTTCTGATCTAGATGTAGCACCAGTTTCATGTCTGTTTCCTTCAAGTTTTTCGTATGTTTAATTTTCATCAATGCGATGATGTGTTCCAATTCCTCCGGATCTTGAATCTTGGATTCCCACTGTTTAACTTCCACTGGAATTAAATGTATTCAGTATGGTGACAGCGAATAAATAGGTGAATCGTACATACATTGGTGATCGTTTTCCACCTTCTCTCGAACTTGCATCAGATGCTTTTCAGTAACATGTTGTATTTCCATTAATCCTTTCACGATTTCAAAAATCGTATCGTTCAATAAGGAGTTGGCTAGACCGGCTAATAGTTCGTACGAGACACGTATTTGATATTGCCTTGAAGTTTGTCACGAACTTTATGAATCAGTTAAATCGAAAAACTTCTCTATACTTACTCAGGTAAGGTAGCGTGCATCTTTTTCAGATGTTCCAGCAGAAAATATAACTTACGTTGCAGAAACTCCTGGCTTTGGAAGGGATCTTCTGTCGAAGCATCGGTGTCGAGTTTCTCCCCGGTGTCGATTTGCGAGTCCTGTGATAAAGCTTCTTCGGTGTCGTTAGCTTCCTGGAGATCTGCGGAGGTATCCAGCTGATTGCTGTCCATTGTTTAAAGAAGCGGGTATGTTTTATGCCGGCAGGTATCAAGTTGAGCGAATTTTTTGTAGCACAGAATTGTTGGTAAACAATAATCACCGTACGAAAACGAGCGGTTCATGCAGTTTATGTGACAGAAGTTGTGAGAGAGAGTGTGTGAGAGTAGTGGTAAAAATATATTCATATTCATTTTGTGGTGAAGTAGAAAGGTACACTGAAAGCAAACAGATTTTCTAACATATCAGAAGAAATATTGTGATTTCAGAGAAAAATTAGAATTTTGCGCTCTAACTGACAACCGCAACTGACAACCGAAAATGACAATTTCAGACAGCACCGATAAAAATGCGACTCAAGGAATTGTTTGTCAAAGCGTATGCACTCTTAATTTACTTCAATTGAAATTGAATAGCATTGACTTAAAGCCGCCTTGATTCCTTGCCCTCGACTATGCAGCAGAGCCGCATTGATATGGTTTGCAATCAGAATGTTCTACGAATAAACTAGTTATAATCCATTATTTGATGTTGCTTAAACAGTATGCAATATATCATAGTTTTCATTGACTGGTGAATGACCGCCGGTTAAAACTTCAACAAAAAATGTATCAATGAGATATATGGGAAAAAGACTTCTGAATTTCGTTCAGAGATTTAGATGAACGGCTCAAAAGTTTCGTCTTCTCGAAAGAAGTCACTATTCTAAATTTCAACACAATCAGACTTCGGGAAGTCGTGCGGGTATAATTATACTTTTTTACCAATGAAAAATGTTCGATAGCACAAAAATATTGTGATGCTAAATTTCTTAGAGATGCAATAAACGTTAAAATATAGTGTTTTTTGTAAGATTTGGACCACTGCGACCATTATTTTGATCTTTTGTGTTAAAAAAAAAAACATTTATATATTTTCAGCTGGGAAACTCTCAGCTTAATTTATTTTTACCCGTGAGGACATTTTTCGAAAAACCGAAGCTTCTGAGCTCTACCGCTAAAATAAATTCGAAGGCCTAATTTCCCCGCAACTTCTGTTGGTTCCAGCTCGAGAATTCTTATGCTTTAGAAAGTCTTTTTTTTTTAATTTGTTTCCTGAGATAACATAAATGTTTTCCAGTACCGCAAAAGTGTACAGCGCATCGTTTCTATGTCTGTCTCTTGCATCTTCAAAATTGAGCTTTATAGACATAGTTGTCCCACGACTTTTATTTTATATATCATGGCTTTGTTGTGATAAATACATCAAATCGCCAAAAGCATGCGAACTCTAATAAACCCGTACCCGATGTTGTCGTATCATATTCGCTAACCGATCTAAAAATAGGCGAAATGGTGCCCATCACTGATGGCAATAAATCGTACATGCCTTTGATGATGAATATGATATTCTTTGCTCGATCAAGACAAACGAAAACCTAAGAAACAAACAAATAGACCATAATTAACTAATAAGGTGTGGAGAATAAAACTTATTCGGATATTTTCGTATTTCAATTTTGAACATTTCATTATCCCCAGTTGAACGTGTATCGAGTGCTATTTTTCACAGCACATTTTAACCAGTGTTTGAGATGTCTGCCAGTTGCGGGTGTTGCTCCTTCTTTTTCTTGAAAATACCCTGCATTCTAATTTTTTTGTGAAAGGACAATAGAGTAAATGCAGTTATGCATATTTGTCGGCAATCCATGTGAATTTGAAATTGAGTATAATGCAGCTTACTTATATGTTTGCGAAATCGTGTTTATTGGCGTGAATATTTTTATATTTTTGTTAAAAGTATCCTAAGCCTAAATTCAACGTATTCATTGTGGTTTAACAAAATATTTTAATTTATTTTTACGTAAAAAATAAACTCCATAACCTTTCAAACCGCAAACAATTATGTAAATAAAAAATCTAGAAACTAACTCGAAAAATCTGTGTTTTACAGACTAGTTTGCACATTTAGTATTATTCTGAGAGAGAGAAACGAATACTACACTCAAAATTGATCCAAATAGACGACACGCACATTCGTCGTTTTTCGATAGAGTGTAACTATTTTGCTGTAACCCGAGCATGACTCGAACAAAGTTTTGAGAAATATCTGGAATATTAAATGTGCAATTAATGAGTCTGTGTGCTGTATATAAAATTATTACAAGTTTTGTCATGTTTTCAAAAAAAAAACTCAAGAATAAAAAATAACATATTTATAAAAATTTGTCCATTTTAAACCTTTTAACGTACGAATGTATTAGTTTCACTACTTGAGGAAAATTTTTACCAATAGCTGTTTTGTTTGCAATACTGTTTTTTGCAGCTGGACAAATATTCAGTGAACACTCATTATATGTTTTAAACTCGTTTCTGAGTGAATTTTTTCATTCGTGATCAGGAATCGAAAGAAGCTGCTGAACATAATCGACCAAAAATGTTAAAAAGTGATGAAAGTCGAAGCAACGAGATGCGATGATTTACAGTTTGGAGGAAACAAAAGCAACTTTACACGGGTTTACACGTTTCCTGAAGTGCGTAGGTGAAAAGTCACTTATCTTTATAGACCATTTTACGAACTGACAGGTGTCACGGATCCTGCTGATATTGATGCTGCTTTTACGTGCGTTATGTCAGCGGTTCCGAGCTTTCTGTCAAAATTTAATTCATGAATTGAGTTCAGAAACGTCTCGTAAAATGTGCCCTTCAAATTAAGACCAAGAGACATTTTTCATGCTTACCCGGGGGTGAGACAGCTTTTATCTGAGTTATTCTTATGTTTGGGAGTAACTCTAATTTACTCAATATTACACCGAAATTTCCAGATGATTCGATTACCTTGAGAACAAGAAAAATATATGAGCGGTGAGACCGAATAACATTCATATTTATATTCGCGGTGGGGAAAAGGTTTAAGGATGGATTTTCAGAGACACGAGAGTTACTCAGATTTGCTCTTTATTTTTCAGGTTTTCGCAGAAAAACTCGGAAAACCTCAAATTTACTCACTGTCTTACCCCTCGTGCTTACCCCAAAAAAAACGACAAACAAATCAGAAGGGCAAACTTTTTATGGAAAATATTTATTACTTTGAGTAAAATTTAAATATTCACGATATCGGAATTGCAAACTGTATCTCCAAAAAAGCCTTAAAAGTCGTTCAAAGACAATTTTAAAGTGAAAATTTAAATAAATAAGTTAGAGCGAAAAATGTGTTTTTTTCCAATCTCAATCGGTTATTTTCAAAAATAGAGTAATTTTTTTTCTGCAAAGTTGCTTAAAATTAACGGATCTCTAACATTGTAGAATAATCTTCTATCTATTCTATAAAGATACGAAAATTGTATGTAACAACTTTGTAGAATAAAGTAAATCCAAATTTCTCCCTAATTCGGTTTCTGGACTATTATGCAGTGGAATAAAGAAATTTGCTATGAGTTTGGAGGGAAAAAGCACACTAACGTCACCACCGGCGGGAATATTCCGCGAAACTGAAACTCATTTAAATTAACCGTTTTTTGATCTACGAAAATGATTTTTTTGGTACATCTGTTCCTCTGTGCTTTCAGTAGACACTACGGAATTTTTTTATGGATCTCCGCAATTTGTTTTAATTTTTAAACTGAAAAATTACGTTTCTTTTAGTTTTCACTAACTGGCAAGTAGTGCACAAATTTAATTTTTGCTGCTGGCCGGTGGGAAATATAACCCTGGTTCACGTATCGTAACAGAGATGCTAAATGTGAAGACATGTCTTAACTTCGAAGATATTAGAGCTCGTATGAAGAAGTGGAAGTCTTATAGGCGGTTGACTACCCGCACCCGATTTAATGTGTTTACTGGGATTTTCGCCAACTTCTTATGTATGAAGATACTTTTGAGGAGTGTGAAGGCATTTGACAAATGACCTGGCATAACTGTGTCATGATTTCTTGATAAATCACTTACGGTTATTTAATTTTGAAATCGTTCGTTAATGTTGAAATAGGTTTCTTCCATAGTTCTACTGTTTAAAACGAAAAAAGTCAATGAAATATGTTGACATTTCCTATCAAGTAAAAAAATATACATACCCTTAAAACACCCCACTCTGTTAATTTACAGTTTATTAAGCTATTATTAGGTGGATTTCAGATAAACTATGGCTTTATAAACCGTTATTTAGCAAAACTGTATGATGAAAATTCAATGATTATCAAATGTATTCCCAGCAAATAATATTTTGATTAACAGCCTATTAAGCATTAGTTGAGCAGAAATCCGTATAATAAAAGCTTAATAAACTGTAAAGCAACAAAACTGTTGGGTTTCATTTATCAAATTTGCTCAGCTTATGCGTTGCGGTTGGCAATAATCCTTTTCAAGCGTTATTTTTTTGACAAAGAACACGATACTTATAGAAAAAGTCAAGTTTCCTAAGGCGAGTACGATGATGGCTTCGCTGTATTTTGGAAACAGGTAAATGCAGGAAACGGCGAGCGTTGTTTAATCTGGGAAAAAATTGCTTAACTGATTTAGAGGCTCGATTGTAATCTTTGTAATTTACTTGAAAATATGTATTTTAATTTACGAATACAATCAAGGACGCATTTGTAAACAAATGCTTGATACGATAGCTTCAGAACATAAAGGCGATCTAAATATGATCGATAGAATCTGGTATTTCTATCCAACGGTTTTTACTTTAATAGTTCTTTCGAAATAGCACCAAACTGTGCCCATCCCCTTTCCATGAATAGCTTAACAACTGCAAATATGCTCTTCGACTGCTATGCTTTATCCTTCTTTTCTTCGCCATTCCTACTTTGTCCTTGCCTTCCGGGGAAAAGAGGGAATGGATGGTTTTATACCTGCGTGACAATTGTGCTGGCTACTTTCGTAAGTCAGTCAGTTATCGATCAGTCAATCATTCGGTTCGTTGTACGGTACGTTTACCCACCGGACCAAACACAGTCAAACTTCTTTGATTACCGAGAAGTTTACCCTTTGGCCGAAAAACTTTCCGAAACGCATCATGTCGGAAGTCATCGAGTGGCTAAGTGCAATCCTGGTAACGCTGGTGATCAAGATATCGTGGACCTTACGGCAAACAATGGAATCGTTGAATTTGGAAAATGCCACCGTAAATAATACCCGCTTCTTTTCGGCATACAGCGAAATGGATTTTTCCGATAATGTAAGTGCAAATGAGCATCGTACCAATTCCGAACAACTTCAAGGCACACCGACGGTTCAAAAAGTTGTTGTGTTTAGCACCGAAAAGTCATCACCTGTTACCTCAACGCCAGTATTCAGAGGTGGTTCGTCCGAGCGAATCGGTTCACCGAATTTGTCAGACATTGCTGAGCAGCCGCTGAAAGTATTACGCGTCGAACCAACCCCTGATGGCGTCCGACTTGAACGCGAGCTGATCGATCGGTTCTGCTTGATGCGTATGCCCACCGAGTTGGACGGAGAGATCATCAGGACCACTTTTGCACGGGGGACAATTTCGCCTGAAACAGAGATCAAGTATAGGAAATTTTTAAAAGCTCCACTCGGCAACAGCAATAGGGTCCCCAAGAGGAAAAATCTTAGATTGTAGCTGTGAGATTTTGTTATAGAATTAGGTTCAATAGTTTGTAGTTCGTGCAATTATAAATAAATGTTCAGATAGTGTTAACCGTGTATGAAAAATGATGAATTTCACCTCAGCCAAAGCATTCATTGTAAATGATGGAATCCGTTCAGTTGGTGCTTGGTGTTTGTTTTGTTCACGCGGGTGCCTTCGATTACAACTACATATGAAAATTCTATCATCACGCCTTGACCTGGGAGAGAGAAAAGAAAAAAAGAAACAGTATAGTGTTTAACACATTTGTTTGGTTTCTTCGTGTTGAACAGAGCTGATTCACTCATCAGTGCCGAAAATGTTCCAGAATCATATCGATTCATTCAAAACATTCAGAATAAATTGATGTGATTCTGGAACCTACTGGAAGTTTCAAAGTATTCTCAATCCTTCAAATAAGCTATTTTCACCTTGCGCTGTAATTAGTATAGTAAATAAATTATGTTTTGTATGTTATATATGTTTCACATATCATGAAGAAAATATACATTTAATTTAGAAAGTGCTGGCTTTTCTATTCAACTTTATTGTCTCTGAAAGTCTATGGCTTTCTTTTGGCAAAAGGAATAGCAAATAAACATGATTATACTCGTCTTTAAGATCGAGTTCGTGAAAATAATCCGTTATATCGCAGAGCAGTAAATCGCCAAGCGTATTTTAACATCAACAGATTTAGGGAATGGTAAGTAATGTCGATACTACCAGCATGCCATCACACATGCACATGATGACGGCTAGTGACCGCATGGTTTGGATTTCTCTCGAAAACATGACGAGTGTTCATTCGGTTCACGCGCAAGAGACAGTAGAACCATCTGATCGCGGACCCGGTCTGCGCTGCCGCATGGGTTGGGTAGGCGGCAGCAGGCACCGCGGATTGGCGATGGCATGGCAGTCGCACTCTTGCACTGATTGATTAAAGTGTTCAAGTGAGGGTTTCTGTTAATGTATGCCAATTGTCGGCTACCTTCTATCTCTGTCCGTGTATCTGAGCTGTAAGTGAAGTTTGTAGTCAGTTGATTGTGCCCGTTTCTGTTCGGTTCGTGGGAGGCGCACAGGATGTATACAGTCTCCAAGGGTCCCAGCAAGTTGGTGGCTAAAACTCGAAGAGGTAATGAAGATCTGACCCACTGGACGTGCCTATTGCGGATGAGATTGCAGAAAATATCATCTGACTAATTCGGGCAGAATGTTGTGCAATCATTTTTTTTCAATACCTCCTGTTCTTCCTGGTTTTTCTGATTGAAGAAAAGGAACAAATGATTGATATTTTCGTCATTCTGTCGATTTTTTAGGAATACCGCAGAATTATGAAAAGTTCGAGCTGATGCGTGATTTAGGAAAAAAGAACGGTGACTGTGATATAGCCAGTGAATTGAGGTGAGTGAAGAAGTTTACATAACAATTTCCTAACCTGAAACGCGCAGAACGGAGTGATGAAATAGTTTAATAGGGGGTTCAATAGGAAGATGGAAAGTTATTGCAAATGCTCTCATTAGTGCATCGCACCGCCAGCTAGGTTCGCGTTGTTAGTGTTATGTAACCGATACGAAAAGTACCGACAAACTGTGACGAGCCGGCAAGGCAACAGGGACGAGAGATTGTGTGCAGTTTGGAAAGCTGTCTGCTTGTCTGTGTTTCGGAAAGCCGGGGTGTTTCGTAACTGGTTAGGATGGGCTTGGCTTATTTTTTTTTGTATGGACGAGACAGTTTTCTCGTTAGTGGAGCATATTTTTTATGCAGATCATAAGTTTTTGTCCGTGGTGCCTGGTAATTTGACAAGAGGGTGATAATTAGACGGCGAGTTAGAGGGCAGCGCCCATCATGTGTGAGTTAAAAGAAATTGTTTTTCCGCTGGGAAACTAAACGCGAGCATGATTGAGAGTATTGCGCAAGGTAACATTTCAAGCACGTGCTTAGACGGTGGCGACAGGAAGTGCTGGTCATGGTATAACGTTGATGCATTCAAGATCACTCTTGTAGTCAATGGTTAACAGTGCAAGGGACTTTATTTTCAGAATACAAGGTTTTATTTTTACACCGCTTACTTTGTTTGAAATTGCAATAATAGTTTGAAATGAACTTCGTTTCTGAAGAAATATTTAAAGCGTTAAATTACATAGAATGAAGCCAATTCACATTCAAGAAAATTTTGTTTACTGTTGAAACAACTGAATGAATGAGTAAATTTTTTAATCAACAATCAGGCAGAAAATGTAATGCGTATTCTACTTAGTAAATTATCCCAAAAATATCTTCAGTTTCTTATGTTACATGAAGTCGTGTTTAAAAGACTTTAAATAATCAAAAATCTCAGTATCTAAATGATCAGTAATTTCATGTTGAAGTCGGAGAAATCAAATGGTACAATCAATATATTTGACCTTAAATTACGTTCACAAATTTGTGAGTTTTCTAAAACTGGTTACATAGATTTTTACATTTGAAAGTAAGCGTTTCGTCTCTCATTGGTGATAAATAACAAAAATTCTTGGTGAACAAATACGCGGTATCCTCACACTTTCGCAATACAAGAATCAATTACAGTTTATCAGGGATTAGAAGCACACAGTTGATAAGAGCTTTCCACGCTAGGCTCGTCAAATGCACCAGAATAATCTCGTTTCGTTTAATTTTAATGCGACAGGCCTTGTAGGGGTATGCATTTCCTGTCCCGCCGTAAGGTGTTCTATCCAAATTCACTATCACTGGAATATTTGCGTTCCGAAATTACCAGACGAAGAACGACGAAAACGCTACAGATAAGGGACCAAGATAAGGCATTGCGTTGTCCACTTTGTAGTCATGTGTGTCGCATCTCTGGTGACAAGCTGATGTTTGCTTGAGACCTAAACCGTTCTCCAAGTTAGGCGTAATTTGAGCTGACTCGGACTGAATCTTCGCATCCGTTTGCTTTCGTGCGTGCTCTGCTAGGGTAAGGTCTCTATTTCACCGTTCCACACTAGAACTGTACCTCATTGGAATTATTTTTGTTAAGTGCTTATTTTTCGCTTACATGTCAATGCTTTGTTCGTTGGAAAACGAGACGCCGTTTGCGATCACGTGTGTAGGTTAGAGAGATAAGGAGCATTTTATGTAACGTGCCCTCAATGATCGCGGCTCACACGGATGTTGTTTGATGGAAAAGTTAGTATTGGTAGGGTGAAGCGAAGGATTTCATTGGACCTATTCGTGCATGGTCAAAATAGCACATTTACCGTATGTCTGAGAGCACGATTGACAGGTTTATTTAAAACTTCACCCAGAATGACTAAGTGCTATTGCGTTCTGTTAGCGTTACCTTTAGCTAGACTATTTACATTATTTTTTTTTATATTCTTCGGCAGTGTTCCACGACCGGTATTTCAGACTACGAAGAAATCGACCCCACACTATCTACGAGCACAGCAACAGCAAACCACGGCAGAGCATCTCAGTCCACAACACGAGGAGCTGATAAAATATATCAATGATTGTAAGTAGGAAACAAACGGGTAAATCCTTTTGACCGGTCCCTGTCCCTGCCTTGTTCAAAACATAGAAGCTGTAGATAAAAGTGGGTAGAATTCCAGGAAATCAAATTTTTATATGTTTTATTTTTTTTATAAACAAAACTTGCCTTGTGCAATTGGTGTTATCTCCAAGTAAACGGCAGTTTTGTGATCATTACATACGATTGCATGGATGGATTGTTGGAAGGTTAACCTTTGAGAGTGCGGCTTCGGTTTGACGCAAAACGTTGCGTAGATTTTGCGCAAGAATCAGTCTATGGAAAACATTTGTGGATACATTACGTTCGTTCAACATGTTCAGAACTTATGGAACCGAATATCTTCCTCGCGTTATTCTTAGAATTTTGTTTGTAGCTACTTATTTATTTTTTTTCAAGTCAATAATATTCACTTTTGATACACCTAAAGACAAGTCTAACATTCAAAGCAGAAACCATTATTCCTCCAGTTTTCTCCTCTACTGAGACGTGAGATGTAAAAGTGGGTGCTCATAGAATTGTTTAGACAATCTGATTTGATAATTATTATTGCGGTCAAAGTCAGACACCGACAAATCAAACGATCTAAACAAATCGTAAGGTTGGCAAATACAGCGCTATTCGTTTCAAGCTGCATTTTGCATACCGAGGAAGTTCATAATGTCAGTCTATGGAGCAAACAAAATTGCTTATTTTTTTATATTCTATACATTGAATTTTAGATTTTAGATTGAATAAAAAATCTAGGAAATTACATGTCAGCTTTTGGCCGATCAATACACACTTCGAATTGAAACACAGCTGAGCTGTTGAAAAAAACAATCATGAGATTTTGTTAGCGTCGGTCGAGTGACCTTTCAGCCTTTACCGTCTCTGTACGTCATATGACTTGATCACATTATTTAATGCCTCGCTCTTGTATACCATATGAGCACAGTAAAGTAAAAAAAAAAAAAAAAACAACACACGATCTATTTTTAATTCCGTACTTTTCCTCTGTAACGTGCAAAACCATTTTCATCTGCTGCGTTTGTTTAATTTTTTTTGTCGTTTTCAGCGTGGAATATGGCGGTAGCACCAAACCCCTACGATGTTCCGGGATCACCGGATAGCACAAGTATGTACATTGTAGCAGTATGCTCCCGTATGGATAATAACATATCCTTCCTTCACAGGCTCCAACATCTCCCTCTCATCGTCCTGCAGTACCAGCTCGGCGTCGTCCACCTGTTCGAATTGCAGCACGACCACCCTGTACTACAACGATCCGCCCAGCCCGGTGCTGGTGGATTTTAAACCCTTCGATCTGGAGTCCTGGTGGGGGAGGAGAATATTCAACAATATTACCAAAAATCTGTGAAAGTCTGAGGCGCCAGAGCTGTCGTCGAGCGTGCGAACGTTAAACAAAGAAACTTATTAAATCACATATTTTAAATTCTACAAACTACTCATACAAAAGCTACCGCGAAACTAATCAGCTGAATCGATAAAAAAGCAAACAAAGAAACAAACAAAACAAGTAATCTGTGAAGCTGCTAGGGAAGTCTAAATTGTATAAAGTATAGAAATATGTTAGTGGAAACAAATTTGCAGGCAAAACGAGGAGTGCATTATCAGTTCGGCAGCACAACCAGCTAATAAAGACTATTGTAGAGACGAGAAGAAAACTTGGAAAGGGCGTAAATGTGTGTTTCTGTGATGAGATTTAGAGCATTTAGGAGTGTATTGATTTTTTTTTTGCGAATGAATGCAATTGCAATTAAAAAAAAAGAATGTTCTATCCGCTAGGCTGGGTTTGATTTCCAATAGGTTCAGAGTTCCTTTGATTATTGGCATTGTACAAAATTTAGACACGAATTCGAAAGCACAGTAGAATATATCCGGTTGGATCTTTGCATGGACTACGATTCGAATATTTGTTTTGATTTTGTAGTGAGTATCTGGCTTAATTCTGCCCCTTTACGCGTCAAGTGTTCTTCGTATTGAGGCGTAAAATTGGGCTGAGCTGAGGGCTTTTTAGAGCTTTAAGGGCTTGAATTACGAATCTGGACCGAGTAACGTTGGAAGTAGAGAAAACAACAGTGTTACGATAGTATGCTAGCAAAAGTTGTGCACCAGGAGGGAGATCGCATCGTGAAAAAGTAATTATACTGAGATAGTTTTACCTATTAGATATGTTACGGAACTGAGATAAGATACTAAAATGTGCTAGTACGAAGAGGGAGATGTTTGATAAAAAATAATGTTGAAAACTTAGATACTCTGCTGTTGTTGTATTAAAAGAAATTCCTTATTGTAATAACGTTTGCGGTAAAAAATGGACAAAAATTGCCGATTTTTCATGGGTTTACCTTTAATCGCACTGACGAAATTACTCATGCATTATCAATCATAGTAACCCATGGAGTTAGCAAAAAAAATGACAGCTCTAACTCTAACTGACATGGCGAAAAAAGTGAAGCTACTCCGTTCAGAAGTGTCGCGACGTGGCAGTGGTGATGGACGACGAGACCTATCTCACCCTGGATGGCAACGATTAGCAGGGCACTTCGTAGTTTACCTCCCCCACGAAGGAAATGAGCACCGAGGTGAAGTTTATTTCACAGATCAAGTTTCCCAAAAAGGTGCGGCTGTGGCTGACAATCAGCGAGAAAGGGATGTCAAAGTTGCTCTTCTTTAGCTCCGGGCTAGTCGTGAACGGGGAAATTTATAGTACGAAGTGCCTGCCAGAAGTTGCGTCGGTCATTAAGAAATACCATAAGGGCGAAGAAACGGTGTTCCGTCCAGATTTGGCGTCGGCCCTTTATTCGAAGCGATCGTTGAAGGAGATGGAGCGGCTGAGTATCGATGTAGTACCGAAGACGACGAATCAGCCCAACGTCCCCAAAGTATCACAACTAACTTACAGAGAGACAAACACAATTTCAGCTCATCCCACATCTGATAGAAACAAGAGGGGTGTACCACTGTACAGAAAAAACGCAGAAGTACACCGCAGAGTCCACTGGCGTGTAGTCTGGAAAGTGAAAAAAACCTACCGGGCAAAAGTGTAGTCCTCGTGTAGCTACACCGCGAAAACAAATTCGACCAGAGTAAACTCGACTGGCACGAGCAACGCAGTTTATTTTTTTTTCTTCCAATCTCTTTTCCTCTTCTGCCATGCTCAAGAATCAAACTGTAAAACGCACCGCAGAAAGCTCTGCTGTGTAATTATTGTGCTTGATGTCCATACGTGTGAGAAAGTATACCATAGTTCATTGTCTCGCAAAAGAGAGATTTAAGATTTCCCCGCGGTGCTTTCAGGAAGCTCACCAGATAAAAATCGTCTATCGTTCTCTTCTAGCATGTGCGTTGATTTGCGCTTTAGTGTGAGAGCAGTTGTTTTCGCAGCGCAAGATGTTCTCCCGCACTCTAGAGGTTTTCTGAGGAGAAAAGACAAACATTCTTGTGACTATCCTATCACAACCTCTACTAGGTGCCGATCGGGATACAAGTAACCTTAGCGGTGATCGGGTAACCAACCCCCAATGGAAACTTTGGAAATGTACTCACACAAAGCTCCTCATGTTAGGGGTGGCACACAACAGCGTCTGACTCGGATCGGGCGACTGAAGCATGAAATTCGGCGTGTCGCCAGCTATATCTAAGACGACAGGTTAGTCGCGAGGCTAGGTATCGCAACCCTAGTAAGGTAGCATAATAAATCCAGATAAATCCAGAATCATACGGAACGGAATAATCGCGATCGAAGAAGGACAACGATCATCGGAAACTTGGTACTTGGAATGTAAGCACTCTACTCGAACCGGCACGCGCAGGTATCTTAGCTAGGAAGCTGCGGAAGGTGAATGGGGAGGTCGCATCAAGGAGGTGTGATGACCAAAGACGGGAGAACGTGAATAGGTGTCGTTTAAGTTGTTCAGAGGACCAAACGTTGACTCGGATCAGTATCGTTTGGTATCCAAGGTCCGCGTCCGGTTGTACAACGTATTGAAACAACGAGGAAGATACCGTTGAAAATCCAACGGTTATCAACTGGAAAGTTGATGAGCGGATCGATGAGCAAATTAGAGGGGACCTGAACGAAAGGTAGAGACATATCCATAGTACGATCAGCACCACAGAAGTGATGGGTACAGCTGCGACAACCACGCCTAACGAGTGATATAACGCTGAGTGTAGCGAGCGACGGATGAGCAGAACCGCGCCAGAGGTCACATGTTGGCTACGGCTGTGACACGTCAGAGCGTAGGAAGATAGCGAGCAGCTGGAGCCGCTTAAAAGAGACTCAGTCGCCGGAACAAACGTCAGCATTGGGAGCGACAAAAAGATTAACGGAACCAGGAACCGAAACGTGTCATGTGCAACGATAGGGAAGGGAACCTGATTACCGTTGAATCAGAGGTGGCCAGGCGTTGGATCAACCAACTTTGGACGAGGTGAGAAAAGCAGTTAAAGAGCTGAAGAACTGCAACGCAGCTGTATCGTGCAATTCATCGGGTCGTGCTGAAGGTGTGGGCTGATTAGGAATTGCCCTCGGACTGGTTGGAGGGTCTCATATGCCCGATCGACAAAACAGGCCACCGCCTCGACTGTAGTAACTATCAGGGCATAACTCTTCTCAATATCGTGTTCAAAATTCTCTCCCGCATCCTGTTCCATCGACTGAGGCCGTTGCAGGAAACCTTTATTGGCGAACACCGATGTGGTGTTCGAGAGGGACGCTCCACCACGGACCAAATGTTTACCTTGCGACAAATCTTCGATAGATTCCAAGAATTCAACTTGCAAACTCACCATCTCTTCATAGATTTCTGGGCAGCGTACGACTCAGTTAAAGGAAATGAGTTATGGCAGATGATGGGCGAGAATGGTTTTCCAACAAAACTAATTAGACTGATTTGTGCCATCCTTGATGGTTCCACATCAAGCGTGAGGGTAACCTGTGAGATATAGGACGCTTTCGTGACCTCAGATGGTTCGAGGCAAAGTACAGGCTGTCAAACTTATTGTTCAACATTGGGTTGGCGTCTCACAGTCCCACACGTAGAGCGGTGGAAAAGGCCTTTGCACTTCTCAAGAGGGAAGCTGCAAGAATTGGGCTTGTCATAAACTCTGCCAAAACGAAGTACATGATGGCTGGTAGAGAGTGTGCTAGCCCGTCGAATGTTAGTGCTGCGGATCGCCTGCGGTATTGATAGATGGGTAATCAATTGAAGTAGTCGACGAATTTATTCTTCTGGGTACAGTGGTAACGTGCGACAATTAGGTTAGCCATGAGATCAAGAGGCGGAAGGCGGCCGCAAACGGTTCCTTCTGCGGATTGTGTAACCAGCTGGGGTCCCGCAGCCTGCAAACCTGGACTAAACAAGCACTCTATAAAACACCTATTCTTCCGGTGGCCCTCTATGCCCGTGAAGCATGGACACTGAGAGAGGCTGATCGGTGAGCTTTTGGTGTTTTTTTGAGTGTAGAATCTTGCGGTCAATCCTTGGCGGCAAACTTTGAATTGGCGCAGAAGCATGAACCATGAAGTGTACCAGGTATACAAATAGGCTGATATAATCAAGTGGATTAAACACGGAAGACTACAGTGGGCTGGACATGTAGGTAGAACGCCGGTGGAACGATCAGCCAAAACTATATTTAGCAGGAATCACGATAGAGGTCGCCGATGCACTCATTGGATATGTGCTGTTGACGAGAATGCCCGCGAAATAGGTGTTAGAAGCTGGATTGGAGCCCAAGATCGAGTGATATGGCGACGTATTCTGTACTCGGTACTGCATCGATAATCGGTCTGTCGCCGCAATAGTGAAAGTAAGTAAGTACCTCTTGTTCTGAGCTTTAGAAAAGAGCTGGTGATTGGTAGAATGCTGAGAAACTAAACTAATAATAATTGATATTTAACTCACTTTTTCATCAATTTACCATTGAAAAGAGATGCCAGCAATAATGCACCAAGATTGGTACAACCTTCACGGAAGCATTGTCTCGGTAAAAGAGCACTTTTTTCTTCGTCATATTTAGCCATTCTGCATTTGTTTCAGGGTTTAATTTATACATAAATATCCAATAACAATGTTTATTGATTATTTTACCATGTTAAAGATAGTCGATGCCGGTCATGACTTGTGAATCTGGCCAAAACTTTGCCGACTGGTTTTTGTGTTTTGGGAGCCAGTTTTACAGATTCAGTCCGTTTATTGCTTCGTTTTGACCGCTTCTGCTTTCGACGAGTCTGTAGGCCCTCCTTTTCCTCAGCACTCATAACGTTAGTCGATGAGGGACCTATTTCACTTGTATTTTACTGTTTGAGTTGCTTGGACACTTACAACTTCTTATTTGGCTAATTTTTTGATAGAAATACCAGTCAGGGTGCCCCATTTATGCACAATCCGTTTTTTGGTCGAGAGAAAGGCCACGCATTTTTAAACTTCTGCGCAAAACGTTAAACAAAATGACAACATCTGTTCCTTTTGCATGTAAACAACAAAACGCAGCCAAAGTTTAACAGAATACTGTCCGTTTTTCGAAATGACAGTTGATCGCAAGTGTATTGATAATCATTGGAACAGTCTACATATACGCACTTCTTTAAGGTGCCTATGATCTTAACTAGATCACTGAGTTGACCTTAGTGTTCATTTAGTGATGTTTTCCTGCGTGACTACCTCATTTGGCCTTCCTGAGCGTGGTGCATCGGTTGTAGAAGTACTGCTACGACGAAAATTAGTAAGTCCATACTCTACGGTTGAACAAGCTGGTGAAGATGTTCCGCAGGGGATAGCTCCAAACGGCCGAATCTCAAATGGCCGAATTTCAAACGGCCGAATTATATCAATACTAACGAAAGGCCGAATCACGAAAGGCCGAATTTTATTTTTATTTCACTTGTTTTTTGCTACTGCTATTTTATGTTCCATACTTTTTAAGCAACATCAAAAAATGGATTAAAAATTGAAAACTTCCTTTAAATGTGTAAAATAACTAGCTTTTTGGTTGAACATTCTGTTTGGAAACGATATCAATGCGGTTCTGCCGCATAATCGAGGGCAAGGAACCAAGACGGCCCTAAGCCACCGCAGTGTCCGATGGCCGAGTCGGTCGCCGACCCGCCGTCGGAAGCGACGGCCTCTCGCATGCAAACAACTGATCTACTGGATTGCCCGGATTACTGAAGCGTAGGGGCAATCCCTTAATTTACGTCCGAACGAGCGGTAGCGAGTAAGGACAGCATGCGCCCGGACAATCGAGTTGGTTCGGCCTTTTGTGGTTCGGCCGTTTGATACATTCGGCCGTTTGTTATTTCGACCGTTTGAAATTCAGCCGTTTGTGATTCGGCCGTTTGTAGGTAAACCTTATCGTTAAATTCCCTAATACCATCGATAACTATCGATAATTATCGATAGTTTGACAACTAGAACCAGATAAAGAAAAACAACAAAATGTTGCTCCCGTTGTGGACAGGAACAATATTCAAAAGTTTATTCGCACACATAATTCGCACTTAGGCGAAATCTTGTCGTTGTCCGTATAAGGTAGAGTGAGCGAAAATGAGTATCTCTCAATTTTCTAACAATTTTAAAGAGGATTTCATGTGAAAGCAAACAATCATCGAATTCTCTTTAAACAAAGTCTAGGCCAATATATTTTTTCAGTTCTGGCATCGTTGTGGAGTAAGAATGCCAATGCGAGGAAAATATCAATAACTTTCGAAA
The DNA here is from genome assembly GCF_029784165.1 of Wyeomyia smithii. Classification (NCBI taxonomy): domain Eukaryota; kingdom Metazoa; phylum Arthropoda; class Insecta; order Diptera; family Culicidae; genus Wyeomyia; species Wyeomyia smithii. The sequence continues at coordinate 276,657,344 of NC_073695.1, forward strand.
ACGCGGAAAGCTTAACGATTCTATCGATAGCCGGCAGCTATCGATACTATCGATAATTATCGATAGGTTTCCCATCCCTAGCTTAAACAGCAAGAGAAGCAGAAATGTAGACAAATCCTCTAGTTCTCGACACTTCAAGCGAAGTAAAAATTAAACGGTACTGTCAAAATATAAATAGTCGCGCATGAACGCACGTTGGATTCATCGGGTCTGTAAGTCCTGTGAACTGAACAATAAGTAAATTCTTGTGTAAAACAAACAATCGAATGAAATTGTTAGCAAACTCATTTACTGTGTAACTGTGCAGTTCTTCAACATTTCAGTAAAAATCAATGTTGGAAGCGAAGAGTTTTGAACTGAAGTCATGTTCGGACCTTGAAACTCATAAGGAATATCCCTGCAACAGGGTAATAACGACTCCGTTGATTAGATCATATGTTTTTGTTTCAAAAATGTTTGATTAATTTGATAACAGTATGTAACCATTACCACTAGTAAATAAGAAAATTAAACCAAAAATCAAAGTTTGAGTATACATCTTTCTTCAATATATCCTCTTATTTTCTTTAATTAACTTGCTACCAAATCTATAACAAGAAATGCCATATTGTGAGACTTTGAGAAGCGGGTAAGTGCCAATTCGTCGATCTGTCTGCCTTGTTGCCCTGAGAGTAACTAGCCGTGTCAGTGATTATTTTTGAGAGAAACGAAGAGAATTGTTTCAAGTTTTTCCGTAGCACTTTTGAAGCCATTACTTTGCTTGAACAGCAAGAGAAGCAAAAATGTAGACAAGTCCTCCAGTTCTCGACACTTCAAGCGAAGTAAAGATTGACCGGAACTGTCAAAATATAAAGAGTCGCGCATTAACGCACATTGGATTATTCGGGTCTGTGAGCTCTGTGAATTGAACATCAAGTAGATTCTTGTGTAAAACAAACGATCAAATGAAATTGTTAGCAAACTCATTTACTGTGTAACTGTGCAGTTCTTTAACATTTCAGTAAAAATCAATGTTGGGGGCGAAGAGTTTTGAACTGAAGTCATGTTCGGACCTTGAAACTCATAATCAGGAATATCCCTGCAACAGGGTAATAACGACTCCGTTGATTAGATCATATTTTTTTGTTTCAAAAATGTTTGATAAATTTGATAACTCTTACAATAATCACTTATCACTATATAATCTTAAACACAAATTAAAAATCACTTGCCACTAGAAAATCAATCGAGGCTCCGTCACTCAAACTCAAACCGTATAGCGGATTGCTTCGGAACGTCCTGCAGTACCACTCCCATCCGTTCAATTTCGCCCACAATCTCCTGCAGAATGGAGTGTGCCTCACCTTCGGAAGGTATCACAGACCGATCGGCCAGTATTCCCAGGTGGACTTTGTCGCCAAAGGTGACGGCCGCAATGCAGACGGAAAGGTTTCCGGTGTTGGGAAGAAACAGCGTTGGGCCGACCATTTCGTGCTCCTGGAAGCTAATCTTTCCAATTTCCGGCAGAATTGAGAACACTACATTGGCACGGAAAGTAGACACCAGTAGTCGTAACAGGCCAGCCGGCAAAAGGCTCGATAGTGATGAAATAAAGAGAGATACAACCTGAAATGAAATTTACATCAGTTACTTTGAAGAAAAAATGGAGCAAGCTCTATCGTACAGCATGCGAGGATGCTGATCGGGTTGATGCAGATCCTTGAGCAATTTCCGACAACCGCTGTCGTAGCTTAGCTAGCCTGTCAGGGTCTTCAAGCTGTATACCGGGACCGATCTTAAGCATCTGTCGACGTGTAGTGAATCGATTTTTAATTTTGAGGGATTTCGCTAAAAATTTAAAAGAAAAGGTTAATTTCTAGACTTCAATATTAGTGCTCTATCGAAGTACCTTCGCTTCCGGCACGCCCTGGCACAATAACTGACACACCACCCTCCTGGTACGGTTCTCCTTTGGCCTCGAAGTACTTGTGCAAACTGCTGGCGAGGGCAACGAGGAATATATCGGAAAATCTAGCCTCTGGGATCAACTGTTTTGTGCTCTTGGCGATCTCAATCATTGACTTTGCACCACCGGATACTTCTGGCTCATGGCACCAGCTGATGACTTTATTTTCGGTGATTTTTCCTCCGCTTAGACAATTTTTCTCCGATTTTTGGAACATCATGCGCAGGATGAAGGTCGGCCCATTGAAAAGCATTTTCACAAGCTGCACGAGGCTTAATCCTCGTTTTCCGGGTTGCGTTTTGGTGTTGTTCGCGGAAATGCGCGCAGCCAGGGCTTTGTGATTGCCGGTGATAGTGTCCAGGATTAGTCGCACTATGGCCATCCCATCGCCGGCCGTGTGATGTAGTCGTAGCAAAACCTGTGGAGGAACGAAAGCTCGAATTATTTTGTCTTCAAAGATGTGTTGAATGATTATCGCATATCTCAACCTTGCTTGGAAGCACGATCTGCGCGCCATTTTCAGGCCAAGGGAAATTTAAACATAGCAGTGAAAGATCGTTTCAACCAAAACTCTGCCTTATTAGGGATGGTGTACAAGTATTTTGCAATGTAACGAAATTACTCAAACGTGCCTATCGCGGGTGAAGCGTGCACTCATAATAAAATCATTTATGAGCAATCGCTAGCGGACAACAACCTTGTTGGTAAGTGTTTCAGCAGTCATCATCACGGTTCGTCTCGTACAGACTTCACGTCCTATAAATCAAAAAACCAATTCGTATGATATAGGCTTATCATCAGATCCCACATAGACTGACTAGGAAGTGATTATTAGTGTTGGAATTCGATTGTATTCAGCAGGTGCTGGGAGCAGCCAATTTATTTACCATACGAGTCGCACAGGAATCGCGACCGCTTACGAGTGTTGTGCGGTTCAATCAATGCGCCATTCATAACATAACCGACGGCACGCGTTGTGGTTCTGAATTTCAATTGGCCAATTGATGGTTTACCTTTCGGAAACCGGAAAAGTTGTTGGCGGTGTGAATGTGGCGTGAATTTTTTTTGTGAATAGGATATTTTGATAGTAGAACCTTAAAATTTTAAAGTTCTATTAGAATATTTGGAGCAATATCTTTAGCTAGGATCCGTCATCTCTTTAATATACCTATGTATTTAAATAGCGTAATAACAAGATTAGTTGCTTTTCTACAGTGGTTTCCGCTTCTGATGTTACCTATTTTAGTTATTATAGTTTTACTTAAATATTAATTTTTGTGTTGCTTTCGTGATCGAATCGAAAACTATGTTGAAGTCTGTATCAGATTTTGTCGATCAATTTCATGTGTTGTGTTCGTTTTTTCCTTCCAGGATTTATACTGTTCGATTTCTTTTCAGAGACTTCTTGAAGCTAAATTTGGCTAAAAGTTTTTGTTTTCATAGAAAACCAGCTATATCATATAAGCCAAGTTCACATTCACTTTCGGTGTCCATTGCAACACGCATCGAAATGTTGCATCAACAAGGTTAATGAATGGATGAAAACTCAATTAGCCGATGGACTATCCGGAAACGCCGCCGTTAGCACATCGGTTTTGGGATAGATTTCTATCATTCAACCTTAATTTGGAGAGCTTTACTCTTAAAACGACCTTCGTCACACCCAACCAACCGAACACTCCAAGCCGTGTTGTTGTATCATCGAAAGGTCAATGATTCCGCGAGATGTGAAAACTTGGTTTGCACAACGATTCACACTTGCATTAAAAATCATCGACAAAAAATTCAGATTCTGCCCACTGGCCCAGGTGACAAGTTTGTATCGTTATGGCATGCTTTCGTTCAATATTTATTTGCATTTTGTAATGCTAAGCAAGTGGCAAATTCCGCCAAAAAAAGCATCGTCATCTCCAAACAGTATGACTGTGTGCACATAGGGGGAACTGCTAACAAAAATTGATTCAAAATTTGGCCCCTTTTACAACCTATGAAAGTGGTATAACTAGTATAACGGGGCATCTCTCTGTCAATTTTAATTGTGACAAAAAAACTCACACGCAGCATTGTTCCTGTTAGAGCATCTTCAGCGGTCTATTTTTGTAACAACTTTATACTAGATTTAACCAGCGAAACTTTAAAAGAACCTACTAATATACCCCTACTTTGCGTTTTCTGCACTGGTGTTGTATATTTTGTTGTTTTAAACCGCAGATACCCTGTGAATGATTCAATACCCCATGCTATTAGTTTCCCATGAGACTTGTTATAAAAAGCACTCAATATTCAACAAACGGAAATTCGATAGTTTTTACATACATTAAGGGGATTACTTTGGCAAGCCACTTTATATCCACGAGACTTAATGGATTTGATGGTTTAAGCCAAACGTCAGTGACATTTTTCAGGATGGATTAGTATAATCGAAAAATTTCTTCTGCAAGAAGGGCTTCGAAGGTAAGCGAAAAATATTTCATCGCGTAAATAATCGTCTTCCGTTTTCGTTTCATCAATCTCGTCGAATATTGCAGTTCTTTAAACTTGAGTTTGTTTTTGAGAATATTGTAACAAGTCTGCATTTTAACGTTTTCAGTTCAGTATCTTCGGGGAACACTTTTTTGGCTTCTTGAGACTGATCGTTCTTGGTAGTCCCACTACAATCAAGGCGGTTAACGAAGGCTAGATAGCCAACGTATTTGGCTACCTAGCGGCTGGTTTCAAACCAAATAGTTGAACCAATGCGTGAGCTGTTCATCGTCTTCTTAGGAAAAAACACAAAAATCAATAGTGAATTGATGTGAAAAATCTTTGTTTGGTTTATCCCACATCACTCGCAAAACGCTTATATTGAAATAGCTAAAAATCTAATATTCAATTAGAATATGACATTTTACCCACCCGCAATTGGTGGTTGCGTGCAAGGATTTTAGAACGATTTATTTCAAATTTTAGATCAAAAAGTGACAAAAATAGATCAAAACGTATACGAATTTCAAAGTTTTTTCAGGAGTGACATTGTGCAGCTCGATTCAAACGATTTTTTTTATTCTCTAACCTAACATAACGCTCATCAGTGATAATTTATTTTTGTACGAGTTACTCGAAACGAGATGCGCAATGTCACCCCAGTTCAGATCTGGTACCTATAAAACAAAATTAGCAATAGTGGTGCTTCAGTGAATTTGAGTTTGTTCCAAAAAAAAAAAAATAGAACAAAACATCGATTTGCACCACCGCTGTAGATGCCTTTATACTTGTCTTTTGGCGTTGATCGTTCAAGGGCAGTGTTGGTCACAATATTTTTTTGAAAACTGCAAGAATATTGTTTGAGTTTTACAGTTTTTATTTCAACAAAAAGAAATGTTTTCAAACATGAGTACATCACTAATGTCGTTTTATATTTTGTGGGCACAACTTTTCTGTACATGCAGTGTTCGCGAACCACTCTAGAAAAGCTGCTGTCAAATTTATCATATGTTCAGTTTTTAACGAAAAATGGAGTTTTTTGAACTGACAGTGAACGGCGGTGGTTGTTCCTAACAATAGAAGATGAATAACCACCTTTAAAAGCGATGAATCAGCCGAACGAGAATCAAAACAAACCATTGTTGACAATATTCGACTGGCAGTATTGGTGGTTTTCTTCTTTGTGCGGGTGTACTCAGATGCGGGAAACGTGAACAGTGAGTGAGTGCAGTAATGCTTGAAGGCATCAATCATCTGAGGGGTGCAAAAATTGAATTTTTTCAGCTTTTCAATGAAATTTGCTTTGCTAAAAAATGTTTCCATAAATTGATTGATTAATCTTCAAAATCCTGCCGAAAATAGAATACTGATTTAGATTTTTGTACCGCTTGTGGTATGATGTTGGAATAAAATAAAGGGTTATGTTTTGGAAACTCTAGTAGCATCGAAGAATATATATGTTTGTAAATTGAGATTTTATTCGAAAACCAAAATTCTAATTCTCCAATAAATTTATTTTGATAAGTAAATTTAGTGAGCACAGATAATGTTAGGAGATTAAAATCTAAGATGTATTTAATGCACGAATATGTTCACGCTTCTGTTGTTGTTTCTGCGGCTGACGCGTGAAATTCATTAAATTCGAAAAGGTCTACAACCGTGTTATGTGTGAACAACGCTGTATCATTCAAAACCTTTAAAACATACTGGGCTTACAGTATTCTTTGCTTTATTCAGTGTGGTTTACTGTTTTCTACCACATGTTAATCCAAAAATGGGTGTTTCGACAGGTTTCTGTTTCATTTTTCAATAAGATGCAAATTTTCCTTCCATTTAGTCATGGTTATCCCGAAAATGTAACTCCAAGTTGCTATAAGTACCTACTTACCATCATTTTGTATATAAGTACATACTATACCGCACCCGTAATAAAACTAGAAGATTTTGGCTTTTTATCCAACAGAAGCAGTCAGGTCTGGTGACTGTTCTGTATGAACAGTATGAACAAGTGTATGAACAGTATATACTAGCCTTATCATCAACTGCTCGACTTTGGGTTCTTCCTTAAATTTTCACTAAATGTTGTAAAAACTTAGAAAAGTAAAAATGCTATTGCATCGTTGTATACTGCCTGTGATCGCATAATTGTAACATTCGACATTTTATGGATTTTGTGCTTTTCATTGAAAAATGCTCAGAATAGTATGTACTTTTCACATCTGGAAAAATATGCTTATGTTTGTTTGAAAAAAGTCGTAAAAAATACCAAATTGTTTTGTCACATAGCGTAAATAACCGCATAATTGTCACACTACTTAACTTTTCCAACTTTTTTGTCAAAAAAGTTTCCATCCAAATCCACATCTGCATCCTTTGGAACTCGGAAGTTATTCTGGTCCGGTAACCAACCACCGGTAATCCGTTTCTGATGTTTAGCTCATGCTTGTTGAATACATGGAAAACTTCATTTTCCCTGTGATAATTCCAAAAGTAGCTTGAAAGTGACGGCATAAATGTATCATTGAAAAAATTTCAACCAATTTGACTTCAAACGTAATATTCAATGTATACATAGTGTAAAGTAGTGCTTTCTTCATGATACTAAGTTTATTTAAAGTGTCTATTTGCAAGAATATATTAGGAACAATACATTTAAGGTCAGAATATAAAAGTGTGATTTGCTCGAACAACCAATTTTGCAAATGTTACAAATATGCGATTATGGGCAGTATAGCCCCTCGGTAATATTAATGCTGGTATAAAAAAATTGACATTTCGATGCCCCACTATACCACAGAGAAAAGTTCAGCTGGGCCCAATTTTTTTTCATCCAGTTCCCCCTATGTGTTGTGTGACACACTGAGGATTGCTTAAGACTAAATCCGCGCGTGGCGATGCTTGAGTCCGCTTTGTGTGATAAATCTTTGATGCAAATGTTTGGTTTCACAAACCGCTGCTGGTCAGTAAGACGCTTAACACACTATAACGGCTAAAATTTTGAAAGTCACGCACGAGTCTTGGAGACAGTCAAGTGTACCGAAATAGTGAAGAACCAAAAACACATTCGCTACACATAGATAATAGATCGATGAAACATAACTTCCAAGCTGGGAGCTCTTGTGGGCTTTGAAGGATGGTGTGCGAAAATTTCGAGCGTCGTGCTTTGCAAATTGAGCATAATGAAGTTGATTATGAGCCGCTCTTTCGAATAAGAATGATTAGGTATCGTTTGACCTAGTTAAACCAACCTCGATATGTTAAAGTAAAACGATAGTCGGCCAGCTAGAGCGTGCAGCGGCTTGCAGCGCGCCAGTTGCATCGAATGTTATGGGCTTTAGCGGTCAGTGTGGAAGTGTACCTTTGTTGAAAAAAATTCGTTAACGGTTAGTGGAGATGCTAGTGTCGAATCAAAAAAAACATGTGATATAATGTACCTCCTACGGTTGTGTGAGCCGTTAAAATACGAAAGGGCTAAGCTTAGGCAATGCTTTTATCGTAAAAGATGAAGTTTGATTGAGTTTGACTGGTTTTTTCCCTGTTGGTTATATCATTACCTTTTTTACTTTATTGGGACTGCAAGTAGCGATTTTAAATTCAGATACTGAAGGCAAACCATAGTAAAACCTAGGTCGGTTTTATTATATTTTAACTTATGAGTGTAGAATGTTAGGGATTTCGTTCAAAATTATTCTAGTTCTAGTAATTCGTTCTAATAAAGAAAACCAATATTTTTTTCCGGTTTTTTTTAGGTACCAATTTAAATTTAGCTTCTGGAAGGAAATTCTAGCTTTGATCGGTGGCTAGGAATTTTTTGCATTTCATTTCTACCTGTATTGCGAAACAGCAAATCGAAGCGCAGTTAAAATTGATTCCTGTACTTAGAATCCTTTTCTAGTGTGTCAGGGATTCCTCAAGTGGCTTGGGTTCACAGCTATCCTTTCACTTGTGTATAATTGCAACCTTACCCGCATAAATTAGGTTGCAATTATTGACCTGAAACTTTATTTCGTTATGCGTGTCGTGGGAAATTGTGACCGTCTGCAATTATTACTTAATGTTTTTGCTAGCTGGTGTCGAAAAAATGAGATGACTCTATGTATTACCACATGTGTAGTAATTACGTTTTATCGCACCTTCACGCCATTTGGCATTCGTATTTAGCAAACGAAATTAATGGTGTCGCACTTGCGCGAATAGATCCGGTAAACGACCTGAGCAGCTTGCTAGACACGAACATGTCATTTGACTTTCATGGTCCAGCAATTATTTCCGAAGAGTGTCGACAACTGCGGGATTTATAGCGAAAATAGCTAGATTTTTCCGATTTCTGCTGTCTTAGGGCTCTATGTGGTGCGCTAGTATGTCCTCTTCTGGAAACCACCGCTGTAGTACTAACATCCACATCGAAATTCGTGGGTTGAAAGAATAGAGGACATCCAAAACCGTTTTCTCAGGCTTGTCCAAGGCGCAACCCATCCTGTTTTATCATCGACATAGTTTTCATCTAGAGTTGTTTCCAATTCTAGCTCGTCATTCAAGAAATCATTTGCCAGAGAGCCAAATTTTCAAACAATGCCGATATCAGTCCGCTGCGCAATCCCTTAATTAGTTTGGTCGTTCAGGGAGCGGAATAAGCAGCAGCATTGGCTAAGTGAAAGAGCATTTTTTCTTCAACACATGCGGTTGTTTCACCTTGATTTCTAAGCTGCATCCAATAATATGCAGCAGTATTGCTTATTGACTGTTTGCCGGTTGATTGTTGCGTTTATGGGCGCTTCGACCGGCTCACTTCACGCAAAAGCTACTCTACCTACTGCCCATTGGACTCAGTAGTGTGATGGTGGATCCATTATTCATCCATTGTCACGTATCACCCCAAAAATACTGTCCTATTGCGCGAAATCAATGTCTGACTTTCCGTCAAAAATCTACCCCCGTTGGTTTTTCAATCAATTGTTAAGAAACGCGGCACCCATCGCACGCACAGTTTGTTTATGTGTGAAGAATAACATTCTTGAATGATCGATGCATTGCTTTGAGATACATATGGTGTTTATCATCTTACTCAACTGAACTTTGCGGTCTTTTAGCACGTATTTTTTTGGATATTTTTCGGCGTGACTGCTTAATTTGGCTTTCCTTAGCGTGGTTAGTTGTACTATAGACAGAGATGGATTTAGGAAGATGTCATACAACTTCACGTTTTGCATGCAGATTTTACAGAAAATGATTAGTATGAGAGAGAGAGAGAGAAAGAGAGAGTTCCTTCTCTCTCCTCCTCTTCTTAATAAAAGTACATGAAGAGGTAAAACGAATTTTCCAATGATTTGTATTGGTAAACGAAGCATATTTAGATTATCAGGCCAACAACGAAAATGAAATATGACTGGAGGAACCCAAATAACAAAATTAAACCTTAAAGTAGCCTTATTCTTGCCGAAAATCTATTCGCAGATTTTTTTCTTATAACAGGTTTGGGTTTCAGATTTTTGTATGCCTTGTCAGAAAGCAATCAAAAGTTTAGAATGTCCATCGTAAAATCTATACTACAATGTCAAAATTTGAAATTGAATCTGAGCCGCCTGTGTATTGAGACGAAATACTCGAAATGTGTTGGGTGAAATTCAAACAGAAGTATATCAATCTGTTCTTTCTCTGTTTCTCTGTCAGAACTTGTTTTCAAATTGTAAAACTAAGTTAGCAAACTTTAACAATAATCAATCAAAGTTACCAACCGAGGGACATTACTCCAATCACCTCGAACCTATTTTAAGCAGTTTCCATCTATTTTGCAGTCATTTTTTTTTCAGCACCCGAAGTGGCTCCTGAATGGCTGCAATATAGGTCGATTTGTTTCAAATGATGTTTGCTCACAGATTTCCTAGTGATTAACGGTACCGTCATCCGGGGTGAGATTGTGCCAAAAATGATGCTTTTTTGTTCTCAAGCTTGTAACGCACACATTGAGGCAAAGAGTTCGATCCAAAATACACCAATACATTCTAGAAGGTTTTGATAACAACTACAACAAATATGGTTGAGTTACAATAAACTATAATTTTGCTAAAAATACATAACTTTGGCCCAATCTCACCCCTTCTATGAATTTATTATTTGAATTTAATACCTGTTAAATGAACAATAGTGTGTCTACTAAAAATCCACATGACCAACATGATAGAACAGTAAGTATAGGGACGACCATAAACAACGTGGACTATTAAGGGGCTTTAGGGGGTTGATCAGAAACTATGTTTCATATGAGTTATAGAAAAATGTATGGCTGGATCAAATTGATGCATAGAGTAATTAGTTATGAGAACGTGGTTTATAGATAGTCTCTGTATACATAGTGGCGTCTCCAGGTAGCCTAAAAAAAGGAAAACGTTAGGACATGAAGTTTGAGAAGACTTTTCTTTTCAATTATTATGTGCCATTGACAACAACTATTATGTGTCATTGACAATTCTCGAAACCTCTGGAAACGTACCCACAACCCTCCTTCTTCTCTTTAAAAGTCATCAGTTTATATAGAATTGGTGTACAAAATTTTGTTACATTCCATAAGTAATATCAATCATTGAAAATTTCCATCTAACAATTGAGAACAGTAAGCTTCTCAAGCTTTTAGTCATTATTTCAAAGAATACCATAGCTGGACAACATACCTTATGCTGTGGGGAAAAAAACATACCCTATGTAAACAATGCAAATGTTTTGGTGTATACTGATATGATTTTGTCGTGAATGTGAATTCCGCATACTGTGCCGTTCAATATAGCTTGGCACAATCTCACCCCAAAAGGGCTCGAAAAGTGTACAGTTTGGAGAAACATTATTTTCTGAGCCGGCACAGGTTCAATGCATAATATTTCCTCAACACATTGGAACGACATACTAACGTACCAACTGAGCAGTAAGTTAGTGTGATTTCTTGATCGGGTTGGTTTTCCTGGGACATTTTTGGATAACGTTATTTGCGCATGTATTTCACCCAGTACTTTGAAACATTCTTTAAGCGAAACAGTTCACTGATATTATCTATATTCCATTTTAAGTTGTGAATAAATATGTCATGTTTCATAAAGTATTGAATTTGAGGTATTAGGTTTTGGAAATCTCAAGTAATTTAACATACAAACATTTCCCGTTTTGGCTCAATCTCACCCCCGTGGCTTAATCTCACCCCGACAGACGGTATTGCTTATATTCTTTTTTTTTTTGTTCACACATTTATTTGACACGGCACAATACATTTCTTATATTCGTAAGACAGCTAGACAATCAAAGTTTTCGTTTCCATCATTGAAATTGTCGATATTGATCAAAATTTGAAAAATTTTAGTTTCATATTAGTTCATTAAGACTATCAGTCAGATAAATTTTATACACAAATAAACAAATAAACAAAAAAATTCAGGTGTTTAAGGCCTGTTTTCTTCGACTAAATAAAACAGGCACCACTGCTTAAGCCGTTCCTTACCCTATTTCAAATGCATTAACAGAAAACCAATTTATCGAGAAAATCTGTTGTTACCTGGCTTAATATGTGTAAAAAATCCACGTGTCGTGGACTAACGTTTGCGGTAGAAAAATTGACTTTTTTCAGATGAGGTGGAAAAAAACTAAGACAGATAATTGAGTTAGATAAATTTAAATAAATGGTAATTATATTATCTTATTTGCAAAAAAATTCTACGCCCTTGCTAGCGGCTTTCCGGCAGTTAACCGGAACATTCGCCATGGCGGAAGAAAACATGCGTGTAGGCATGTTTTTAAGCTCTTTCTTTGTTTTTTTTATTAATTCCTCTTCCGTTTTCGCGACAAAAATTTTGGAATAGATCTTGCGCTTCAAGTTTGCCCAGAAATTCTCGATGGGACGCAGCTGGGGGACGTTGGGCGGATTCGCCGACTTCGGTACCACATCGATATTCATCCGCTCCATATCCTCCAACGATCCCTCCGAGTACTGGGCCGACGCCAAATCTGGCCAGAACACCGTGTCTTCGCCCTTGTGGTATTTCTTGATGAACGACGCAACTTCTGGCAGGCACTTCGTACTATAAATTTTCCCGTTCACAGTCAGCTCGGTGCGAAAGAAGAGCAACTTTGACATCCCTTTCTCGCTGATTGTCAGCCACAGCCGCACCTTCTTGGGGAACTTGGTCTGTGACACCACCTAGACGCTCACTTCCTTCGTGGGGGAGGTTAAATACGAAGTGCCCTGCTAATCGTTGCCATCCAGGGTGAGATAGGTCTCGTCGTCCATCGACTTCAGCCACTGTTGCTGCGTCATTGCCTGCAGCTTCGAGACCAGTGGACGGGACTGCCGCTTCCTGACATGTATGTCCATGTTTTCCAGATACTTTTTCACTGTTTTACCGCATGCACCAACCTCCCGGCCAAGTGCACGCAGCGATTTAGCCACTTTCGCCTCGGCCTTCCTCTTCAGCATCCTTTGAAGCTTCTTGTCGCTCAGGGTCGTTGGCCGTCCGGAACCGGTCTTTCTTTCGATGCTCTGACCGTTGTCTAATAGTGTCAAGATGTTGTAGATGCCGGAACGGGCATACCCGGCGTCCACAAAGTGCCGCACGATGTCCGTTTTTGACGCGGCGGGTACCGTTCTTTGAACGCGCACACTTCTGAACGAAGTAGCTTCACTTTTTTCGCCAACACAGTTAGAGTTTGACCGGTAGCTGTCAAATTTTTTTGCTAACTCATGGGTTACTATGATTGATGATGAGTAGTATCATCAGTGCGATTAAAGATAAACCCATGAAAAATCGACAATTTTTGTTCATTGTTTTTACCGCAAACGTATTCAAGAAGAAGACGGATAAAGGACACCGTGCACTGTCCGCATGAAGACTCGATGTTGCAGCGAGACATCGTCATCGGGGATATAAACGCTCAAATCGGAACGGAAGACCTGTATAAACCGTTAATCGGACACGAAAGTCTGCACTCCGAGACGAACAACTGCCAAAGGTGTATAAACTTTGCAGCTTCCCGAGGATTGGCAGTTCGAAGTAGAGATGGTCGGGTATGGGAAATTTGTTACCCGTACCCGACCCGTACCCGACTCATCGAGAATTTTCAAACTCGTACCCGACCCGAACCCGAAGTCGGGTTTGTTTAAAATACCCGTACCCGACCCGAACCCGAAAAAGTTTGTTTTTAACTACCCGTACCCGACCCGTACCTGAAAGAAAAATAACCCGAAATTACCCGACCCGTCCTGGATTTTTATTTAATTTTTTTTTAAATACCTGATTACCTCGTACATTTTATGCACTGATTGTCATATGTGGTTTCTCGAGATGATGGCCAGAGTTGGGCTAGACCCGAGTGTTCATGTGAACGAATGTCAATGAACCAGAGTTCCAGGCGATGTATTGGTGCTCCCAGAATCCAGCGTAGCATCTGTCACTGAGAACGTCCGCTCGTCTGACGTTGAAAAATTTGATCATTTTTATCACGCAGCAAAATATCTATTTATAACAGTGTACGGATAATTCGGGTTCCGTTAGTTACCTCATATTAAAATTGATCAGGGATTTCAATTATTTATTTTGTATGCATACGTATGATTCATATAAACTGCTGAAAATTTTTATTCTGTTAATTTACCCTACTAGCACAACTCGTACAACAATGGTGAAAAATGCATGTCTGGTAGAGTTTGAATTAAGCGACGAGTTTTATGTGCACATCGTAGCAATCAGGAATCTAAAATTCGGTATGACACAGATATTTCTGTACATGCGGCATCCCTGGTCACAGTGCAAATGAAGACCTGGGAGGGAGAAACGAATACTACACTAAAAAATTATCGAAACAGATGACACGCACATTCGTCGTTTTTTGATAGCGTGTAACTATTTTCCTGCTGTAACCCGAGTATAACTCGAACATCATGTATGCAAAACACAGAATTTTCGAGTCAGTTTCTTCAGATTTTTGAGTTTATTTATATTTACGTAGACTTGCGCAGAGTTGCAATAATTTTACAATAATCATACCTCACTATTTTGTGAAACGAAAATCAAGACTCAACCGTGATGAAGTGTATAGTTAGAAACTGTTACCAAACGACTTTTTTTTATACCCGAGTAATAATTACGTAGGAGGTCTGCCGAAAAGAGTTTATTTGCAAACATTGCTTACACGTTCAAACAACAAAAATGCTTTTAAAAAAATCGGCAAACTTTAAAAACTCGTAGCTTACCAAAGGACAGAAACATTATGTTTCAGAAAATATTGTTAATTTCATTGCTTGAGTGGATGTTATTTTTTTTATTTTTAATTGTTTATTTAATTCGTCAAGCAAATGTAGATTACATACATATTTCATACAGTTATTATTTATAGTGTTTACAATGTTCTTGTTACGAGCTAAATATTTCTAGTGTATTTCAGACAGTTTTTAATTTCTTTTTTTTTGACATTGTCATGCCAATGGTTCTACAATGTAGATTATACTGACACATCATTCGATTTATGGGACCATTTTTTGCATAATTAGTTCTGCAATGTTTTTCTGAAAAAAGTTTTCTCGTTCTAAGATGCCGTGAAGTTGTATTAAAGCTGAGTTGTGATAGTAATGCAGATGAGTCTATACGAATTGAAATAATGTCATTGACGAAGAATAGCATTGCAAATTCGTGGCGTTGTTTAAGTATTTGCAGATTTGCAACGTGCTTCTTACGATGACAGAGGAAATGCAGTCCAATTCAAGTTGCGAAGCGCGTAAAGAAGGAATTGTTTTTGGACTGATCCATATGAGATTACAATATTCTACAATAGGTCTAACATATGTAATATACAATAGTTTGATAGAATACGGGTCTTGAAAATTGTGGCTGAACTGCTCAGCAATGCCCTGCATACTATTTGCTTTACTTATGATGAAGTTATAGTATCATAATAAGTATTTTTCGAATAAGTCCACGGTCGAGCAAAATGCAATCATTCTTCTTTAGAAATCAATGATACCGTTACCGATGCAACTTCGTGCTGCTGCGTATCCGTTTTTCCCTCCCAGACCAAGACTATGCTAAAACACCTAGGCTAGAAAAGTTAATAATTAAATTCTCATAATGCACGAAAATCGAATTACCCGTAACCGACCCGTACCCGACCAGTTGAGAATTTTTCAAACCCGTACCCGACCCGAACCCGAAGCCTTGGTTTTTAAATTACCCGTACCCGACCCGAACCCGAAAAATATTTTTTGGCGTTACCCGAAACCCGACCCAAACCCATCGTGTACGGGTCGGGTACGGGTATTGGGTAAAAATACCCGTACCCGACCACCTCTAGTTCGAAGTACATTCTTCTCCTAGAAGGACATCCACAAAGCAACTTGGAAATCACTTTAGGGGTCATCCACATACCACGTGGACAGATTTTTAACGATTTTGACACCCCCCCCTTCCACCATATAAATTCTAAAAAAATGTATGGACCCCCTCAAGCTGTCCACGTGGAATGTGGATGGCCCCTTACCAACGAACAACAAGTCAAATTGACTATGTGCTCATCAAAGGACGGCTCGGATATCACCAATATACGCAGTATTACGCACCTACCGAGGTGCGGACATTGGCTCGGACCACTACTTAATGGCGGTTTGTATGGCCTGAGACCAAAACTGTCGACTGTCAGTCACGACAGAGCCGATCCCCAAGCAGCGGCTTGAATCGGCACTACCCACGGTAGAGGAGTTTGGCGCAGCTTCTCTCAAGGAAGGCTGGATCAAAGTCCGCACGGCCATCAGGGAATTCGCGACGACGACACTAGGAACAGAGGCGCCGAGGGGCAGAAACGACTGGTTTGATGGGGGATACAAGGCAGCGGTGACAGGTAAGAGTCCGACCTGGGTAAATTACCTGAAGGTCAAGTATTGAGACGTAAAAAACGCTAGCAGGAGGATCGTGACCATGAAGAGCTAGAAGAGATATTTATCACTAATAATACGCGAAATTTCTACGAAACGATTAACCAATCTCGAGAAGGCTTTGTAACGCGAGCCAACTTGTGCAAGATTGTGGAAGGTAATCTCATCACGAACGATAGCGAGGTAGTCGACAGGTGGAAGCAACATCTGAA
Source organism: Wyeomyia smithii (assembly GCF_029784165.1). Classification (NCBI taxonomy): domain Eukaryota; kingdom Metazoa; phylum Arthropoda; class Insecta; order Diptera; family Culicidae; genus Wyeomyia; species Wyeomyia smithii. The sequence goes on from NC_073695.1 coordinate 276,673,863, forward strand.
TGGTGATGCAATAAACAGGATCGAAACTGGAACGAACTAGGCAGGTTTCATGGGAGCCCACGCAACCACGGACCAGATATTTTCAATCCGACAGATTTCGCAAAAAAGTCTTGAGAACAACGTGTCCACGCATCACTTTTATCGACTTCAAGGCAGTCTATGATACAGTTGGTCGAGGACAGCTATGGCATGCACGAGAACGTGGATATTTTCCCGGATAAACTGACGTGGCTGATCAAGGTCACCATGAATCGTGTGATATGTTACGTGCGTGTTTCGGGGATACTCTCGAGTTCATGTCTAAGATTGAGACAAGGTGTTGGACTTTCCCGTTTGCTTTTCAACATCACCCTCGAAGATGTTAAACGAAAAGCGGGCATCGACACGAGTGGTGCGATTTTCACGAAGCGGGTTCAGCTTAAAGGCTTCGCTGATGGCTTCGACATCATAGTACGAAACGACGCGTGGGTGAAACCTACATCAGACAAAAAGCGGAAGCTAGGCGTATTGGACTACTGATCAATGCGTCAAAAATAAGGTATATGAAGAAAAGAGGTTCCAAGGAGAACAATGTTAGCCTCCCACAGGTTATAGCCTAGTTCGTGTACTTAGGATCGCTGGTGATCGCTGACAACAACACCAGCAAGGAGATCCGGAGATGCATTCAAGCGGGCAATCGTGCTCACTTTGCATTTCGTAAGACGCTGAGATCCAATCGAGTGCACCGCAAAACACTGGTTAGACCGGTGGTTCCTATGGGCTAGAGATGACAACACTGCTCTCAGAGGACCTCAGAGCCCCTGGAGGTGTTGCGAACCATTTACGGTGGAGTACAGACTGAAGACGGAGAATGGCGTAGACGCATGAGCTGCACGCGCTGCTAGGAGAGACCTCCATTGCATATCTGGTTAAAGTTAACAGATCGCGATGGGCCGGACACGTTGCAAGAATGCCGGACGACAACCAGCTTAAAACTTTTCTTTTCAGTAATCCCTCTGGGACCAGAAACAGAGGAGCACACCTTGACCTGGGAGCATGGTGCCATACAGCCCAGAACCGACTGGAATGGAGACGATTTCTTTATGCATCACGAGCCACCCCGGCTCTAACCTGCTAGGTAAGGCAAGGATATGTGTAAAGAGCAGAGTGAATATTCACCGCTCGCTTCTTGCCCAGTATGAACGCTGCGTGTAGCAGTTTAGTCATACTTTTTCTGCTGCTTTGTGCTGTGTTTTTGCTGCTCTCAGAAAAACGTACACTTGCTGCCCGATCAGAAGAGCATAACTAAAATATTACAAAATTCTATCAACGTGAGATACAAATAACATATTTTGATACGATTTTGTATTTTCCCATTTGCTTTTGATAACAAAATTTAATCTTATTGAGTTACAATTTTCGCGTCTCTATCAAAACCTGTTGTTTATAACAATGGTTTTTATTATACTGTTCTATGTGCTATCTAATTTTGTTAGAAATTTGATACGTTAGTAACAAAGTATGATATGGGTTTGATATTAGTAGAATATTTTTTGTTATATCTATTTATATTTTATATATTTTCTGTTATTTTAACACCTAACGGGATCAAAATTAAAACACAATTTAAAAAGTTTTTCACATAACAAACTAACAGCCTCTGTTACATTTTTGTTTTGCCTTTCTGATCGGGTGCTTACAATACAGCTGAGCGAAACAAGAGCGGTGAATCACTCTAAAGAGAATACACAGAGGTACACCGCGGTGCGCACTGCCGAAATAAATTTGATAGCATTCGAAAAGCATGACGGGCGGCTGGATTTTTTTTCTGTTTCGAGATGCCAAGCAAACAACGCAATCTACTTTACTACCTAGTTGCTCATATCATTCGATATATGCTTAAAAGACACACAATGAAAGCACTGCAGTGATCTCTGTTGTATAGTCATTTAGCAGAAAGTCCTTTCGAGTGAGAAAGCTCATACTAGTTTATTACCTCTCTAGAGATAGTTAATTCAGGTTCCACCGCAGTTTTGTTTGCATGCTCTTCAGATACATACGATTCGCAGCTCTCTTCAAGGAATTGCTTCCAGTGTGGGTTATGTTCGCAGTGGAAGATAATCTCCTATACGCTAGTGATTCTCTGAGGAGAAACGACAAGTCTCTTATTCAAAACCTCTGTGGCTACTCTGAACTTATTTTTGATATTATTCTATTTCCAGTTTTCGAATTTGGAAATAGTTTTTTTTGAGAAAGTATTTTTTTTATCTTGATCGAATCCATTTAATTGGTTTTCTGCCTTAAATGAAATAATATGCTCACGCCGAGAGATTTAAGAAAAACTTTCAGGTAATTCATTCGTTCATTTGAGGAATAATAACTACCGGATCAACAGTTCAAAGCAGCATTATAAATATATTTATTAGCGTTGGAATGAAAGCGAGAAAAAATTTAAGCATAATAAATTTACACTCTGGAAAAAAAAATTTTTATCAGAAAAAGCTCCTTTTTAAAAGTTTGATTTTCTGCATGAAAACTACAAAAAAATTGCATTGATGACTATTCGATCATGGAGTAATGAAATTTAAATAAGTTAAAATTAAAAAAAAAATTAATACCAGAACGTTGGGTTTGATTGGTATAACGTCTTCAGCAAAGTTGTAGTCAATAAGTTGTCCTTTCAGGAAAAAAAAATGTTTTTTTTACGAAAAAGGAAAGAAAAAAAAAACATTAAAAAAGCAAGGCCTTGCTGCTACATTCCGATTCGGAACTCGACCTTCTGTTCATTATACACAAACTTCGCAGCCAACTGGTAAAGTGTACAGGACAATTGCGGGGCTAGCGCTACGATCCTATTGATACTAACAGTCTCTCCCGAACCGAGACTCGAACCTATGACGGCTGGCTTGTTGCGCCAGCACGATACCTCTAGACCAGCTGGAGGATTGAACATCTAAGAAAAAAATGAATTTGAATTTGAAGATTTGATCTAAAAAACTACACATTATAAGCTTATCAAAAATAATTTACTGAACTTGTAGAAAAATCTACATTCGGTGCTGGAATATGTCAGTACAATACCCGAAACAATAAATTTTGGGATTGTTTCAAAAAAAATTTAAAACCAAAATTACCCAACACAAAATGGCATCACAAAGTTTCAACCAAATCAAAAATCAAATGGTTGTCCGTAGTATGTGGAATTGCTCTTCTACGTTCCCTAAAAACTTCGTGAATAATCCAAACATTCAATCTGAAGTGACACACACCCATTTGCTGTAGTTTGCTCATATCAAATCGTCAAATGATTAATCAGGATTTCAATGAACGATTTAATTTCGCAAAAATGATGTTCCCAAAAATTTTAAAAGCATGGCCTCCCGCGTTGTTAATCTATTTCGGTGCAGATGGTGTGTTGGCATTTATACTGAGTACATTTTCAATGGTTCTTCTAGCTAGAACTCTACACGTTATATAAACCGGCACAAAAATAAACTGGTCAAACGATTTTCTTCTTCCACTTATAATTGCACACACTCTTTTAAAAATTTCATCTTCATACTCACAGGATATCGCACGGTTTCCGGTTTTTTTCCTTTAATGGGTTGAGTCCCGACCAGCAGTTCCCAGCAAGCAGCGTGATTGTCCAGCAAATGTTGATTATTCAGCTTTCCCATTATCTCGCGAAGTTGGTTCTCGTCGATAAAGTCACCCTTCGTTTCGACGGGTTCCATAAAGCGCACAAACTCATTGATGGTAATCTTGGAATCGTTGGTCCAGTAGCAAAACCCAAGCGTTTGCTTGCGGGTCCAGAAAAGTCGCGGATAAGGACGCGTTTTGTGGGGACCCATGAGCTTAGCTGCCACCGTTTCCCGGAGACCGTGCAAAAACTTAGCGGGTACACTAACATGTTTCGGAGTGGCAGAAGTTTCGATGAAAAACATCAAATTGATCATCGAACGGGAACTTCCCGTTTCCACGTTCCATATTGCGTCCAGCCCTTCGAGGAATCCTTGGAAATGGGATCCATGGTAGAGTTTGATTAAGTTTGTTACCACGGCACGGTAGATGACCAGAGTTATGAAAAACAACAGTATAATAGGCGAAATTGGAACAAACAGCAGAAAGGCACACGTGTTGAACAGTAGTTGCCTCATATTGATTGTTTAACTAATTTACAAAAAAACACTATGGCTGTTAATTATCTCAGTTCATATCCAGCGGAACTTTTCTTTTCGAAACTAATTGTTCAATTATCAGATATGTCTAAAGGGAGTCGTCCGACTGTTTCGCACTCGGCACGCGGTGCGAGCGAAAGATTTCGAACTTGCCGCGCCAATTGTTCACCGTGAACTAACCATAAACGACGTTTTAGGCAGCGATTGCGGTTCGAGCAGCCGTGCCACGCGGTATGTTACGCGTGCAGACTGTTGATGGACCTCGGCGTTAGGATAATGATTTTTTCCTTGTGTTAATCGGAAAGATTCATGCAACTGTTCTTTGTTTTTGCTTTTTTCGCAGCCACATCAAATGTTAAACTGCAATAAACTAGTTTGTGTAGAATTTAATGAGGATTTAGCCATAAGAATAAACTACCGGAGTTGTGAAACATTAGTTTTTTTTCTTTTCGATAAAGTTTCTTTTTTTAGGATATAAGGGCTCTCTCAACCCCACAGAATCCAATTAATAACTTGATTTATGCTATACTATATGGATTACCCAGTGGCTATGTGAACATCCGGGAAAATGGGCAAGTTTGTGTATAGAGAAGCCTATCACGGGCTATGCCAACGCTTGAACTGGATGCCAATCCAAGCGTCAAGTGCATGTGGGGGCTTGTGCAGACTTGTTGAAGTCGGTTTCTTCGGCAAATTTGAATTCCAATGAGAACTTTTTCAACGCAGACGGTGAGCCACGTTTTGCCCAGAAGTGGTATGCTGTACCCTAACTTGAAAAAAAAAACGTATTAACAGCCGATAAAGGTATGGCAAGGGAATTAGAAAAAAAGTAAAACGTTTGTTTTTAATATGTTAATGGTTTAATTTAAATGTTTATACTAAACTGTTGATGACGCTCGCTTCCAGCACGAAAGCTCGATGGCTCGTGATGGTATGGTTTATAATAAGAACATTTATATATATTTACTCTAACCGGTGCAGTGGTTAGGAAGTGCAGGAAAATTGATGTGCGCTGCGCAGAAGCACGCTTCAAATGAAGAAAAAACGCGCGAAAATAAAGCATGGCTTCACTTCTTCCACGTTTTCGTAAGCGTAAGTATGATGCGGTTAAAAACGAGTTTTTAAATGTTCCGTTCACTCTGACAAACGATCACAAAATGATTCTCAGAGATTGACGAAGTTGATGAAAGATAACTGTTTCCAGTTAGCTCGCATTATGACATCTACCCACTGCCCTAATCAATTTCGTTTTTCTCCTTATCCAAATCTTTTTCCAAATAAAGGTCACAGGTTTATGTAACCTCAAGACATGCTATATTCGGTTGTAGGGTGCGTCTGAAGTTCACTGCTCCGTCAAGCGCAGCTAATTTCTCAGATGAAATTGTTCGGCATGATAGGAAAGCTGGAAGCAAAACGTCAAACGGGGCTGGTGTTGCTTGCGTGTACGAGCGGATTGTGTTGTGGTCTTTGAAGATTGAAAATAAAACAAACCGAGTCAAATGTGACAGAAATTTGAATTCGAACACAACAACTAAATGCTCTCTCAGTGTGACACTTTTATTATTGGATATTTTATCACCCTATGATTAGTCATACTTTTAGGTGCCACATTTTAGCCGCCATGAATTGGATGTTTTACGCTCAGCGGGAGGGTCGTGGGTCAACAGCGGTTGCCTCTTTTTGGCTGTTGCATAAGGCCCGAAAGTGTGCAATAAATTTGATACCTATTTCGTAGATCGTTGCTTTGTTAATATAGACATCCGATCGATTGTTTAGGTTTAGCTTGCGGGATATGTATGTTTTTGCTTAAACATACATGTTGTATCTTTGTTAGAAGGGGAGCTGGTAGCCGCGAGATTGACCTAGTCCTCTTTGGTGAGCACTCATTCGGTCGCATCACTTATCGAGGTGAATCTTAATCCAACGTATCCACCCCTACTAATTGAGAACGGTTTGTTTGATCGGTGTGACGTCTTCGGCAAAGTTGCAAATAATTATTTTATCTTTTCAAAAACAAATGTACACCGTTGTTTTAAGATAGAAACAATAAAATATTAGCCAAACATTGATAATTGTCGGACTCTGTAGAAATAAGAAAGAAAAGTCAAAAACTAAAAAAAGGAAAAATTAAAGTCGTTTAAGTCGTTAAATAATGGTTTGAACTTCCTAATCCAACCTAATTCAAAATAGAAAAATAAAATTTTACAAAAAAATTTATATTATATATTTCTTTTAGAAGAACAGTGCATTTTTAGCTTAGCTTGGTTTTGACTATACATATCCATGATTACTACTCCGTGATGAGTCCGAGCCACTCAAGGTGCACTATGAATCAACAGCAAGAACGACTGAGAGTCGTCATTCCTCCTCATTGTGCATCATTCCATGACTCGATTTTCATAGATATAACGGTGCCGGCCACGTCTTTACAGTCGTTGCTATCGTTGGTTTTGTGTAACACCGGTACTACTCAAAAATTTTTAATTTGTAAATTTTGATGTGGAACGATGCCTAATACGGTTGAGATTTATCTCACAAAGACTCGTTTCAAAATTCGCTATAAAATCCAGAGTTATGAGTAGATGTGTCTTTGCAATTCAAATAAAAACATTCTTCAAAAGATGGTAGAAAAGAGGTTCAAACCCGTTTCTCTCGAAACTATGAATATCGAGTTGTATCAGTGCCGCACGGAACCAACAACATATAAGGAATGCTAGAATGTGGTCTCTGCTTTGTTAGAGTCCTACAAAGACTACGGATCGGAGTTTTCGTTAGTGTGTTGAGTTTTTGATCAGGATTCAATTTGATAAGTGATCATTTTAATAATACAATGTTTTTTTATATTCTATACATTATTTCCAGTAGTCGTTTTTTGATTTGATTTCTGCCCATAGTGATGTCGGTGTTTTCGCAATGCTGATTATAGTGACGCATCATGCGATTTATTGGGCCATTTTTTGAGTAGTTAGTTCTGTGAGAGTTTTCCGAAAATATTTTACGATTTCTTAATTGACGACTGAGTGCATAAAAATTTAGTTGCGATAATAATTTAGAAGATTGCACGCGTTGAGAAATAATGTCATTAATAAAGTAAAGCATTGAAAGTTCGCGGCGTTCATTAAGTGCTTGTATGTCTATAAGTATGCAGCGTGCTTCATATGATGGTAAGGGAAATGCTGTCCAATTTAGCTTACGAAGCGCGTACAAAGGAAATTTTTTTTGGACAGATTCAATGCGTTCTTCATGTGCTACAATATAGGGATTCCATACAATGCTACAATATTCCAGAATTGGTCGGACGTATGTAATATATAATAGTTTAATTGTATATGGGTCCTGAAAATTATGGCCGAAGCGTTTTTTAAAGCCCAGCATACTATTTGCTTCGTTGATAATTGTGTTATAATGTTCTATGAATGTAAGTTTGGAGTGTAAGACTATGCCTAGGTCCCTTACGATTTTGCATTTTTCTACTGGTTGGTTTCCTAAAAAAATGTTTGTAGGTGGTGTTACTGTTTTTCTGCTGAAGGCTATTGAATTACATTTTTTAATGTTGAGTTATAATAGATTTTTGTTGCACCAAGTGTAGAATACATTAATATCATTCTGGAATATTTCGAAATCTTCTGCATTGATAATTTCTATAAAGAGCTTCATGTCGTAAGTATTTACAAGCACATGTATTGATTTAAGAAGAAAGGAAATGTCATTCACGTATAATATAAAAAGAAGAGGGCCCAGGTGAGAACCTTGAGGAACCCTGGAAGTTCCTTCTATTGGGTTTGAAAAGGAATTTTGAAAGCGGACTATTTGTATTAGTTTTGTTAAGTATGGCTGCAGCCATTCCAAAAATTTTGTTTCCATTCCGTATTTTGCGAGCTTGAAGAGCAATGAAGGTATGTCGATTCTGTCAAATGCCTAGCTAAAGTCAGTATAAAGAGCTTCTACGTGGTTGCCGTTGTCCATTGCAGTCAAAGTGAAAGTTATGAATTCCAAAAGATTTGTGGTAGTTGATCGGCCTTTATAAAAGCCGTGTTGTTGAGTTGTAATTTGGTTTTTTAATTGTTGAAAGATTTTTTCAATAATTATTGATTCAAATAATTTTGGAATGCATGAAATAATGGCAATCCCACGATAATTATTAATTTATTAATTACGATAAATAATTCTGATAATTACGAATTGTCAGATTTAGCGCCAGATTCAAAAATTGGCACTAAAATTTCCAGAGTGCTGGAATAAGTCCATTCTTCAGAGACATATTAAAGAGGTGCAGTAAAGGTGTAGATAGTTCTTCTGCAAAGTTTTTGAGAAAAATTGGTGCTATTCTGTCAGGTCCAGGACCTTTCTTAGCGTCTAAATTTTTAAGTGCATTCTGAATTTCGAATTCATGATTCAATCGGATTAATATACCAATATAGATATGATCATGTACATATAATGTGGGATGAGAGAAAATGAATTATAAAATAGAAAAAAAAAGTTTTAACACATGTTAAGAAGATTTTTGTTGACTACCTTTCATAGCTTAAATCTACAAATTTCTAACGCAGAACATAAAAAAATAAAAAAAAGAGATTAAAAAAAAACAGAGACGTGCCCGTTATGTTGTGCTGAAATAAAATAGATGAATTTACTTAAGACTAGTTCACGCTATGTCAGAAGTGGTTGTTGTGCTATTTCCTGCGGCTTAAAACATGAATTTAAATAAGTTATTACAATACCTTTGCAGCGCTCGCTCAGACGTGTCGCTCCCTTCTACAACCATTCACCGCATAAAGTAATCCAAACAGATCAACCTTACGTACATACATCTACTACCTTACCAAAGCCTAGAGGTCTCTGATACCCAAGTAACACACGTTGGTATAGAATAGTTGACGTTACCTATTCCATGACATCAATATCACCAGAAAAGCGTAAAACATGAAGGCTAGTAGAACAAGTACCGATAACTGCATGAAAGCAAGCCAACTTGATATAATTAAGTTGCAAAATACATCTCGAGTACTAATACGGCAATGCGCAAATCTGTTGCTATGACAACTGTTAACCAGCGCATGCGCAAATGTGTTGTGTCTGCGCAGTGCAACTAGATCGGCAATTTTTTTTAACAGTGGCAGTGATAATAAAATGATGACAAAAAATAATATTCAACCATTCAAAAAGAGTTGTTTCTTTCGCTTGAATATTGAAATTTTTCTCGCATAGTTTCAACGTTATCTGAATATAAAATCTTACAAAACTAGAAAACGTTGTTAGATATACACAGGGCCGGATTTACGATTGTGGGGGCCCGGGGCCCAGTTATAGTGGGGGCCCCGAAACAAAACAAAACCTTTTTTTTTATCGTACGAGTTAAAAACATTTATTTGCTATTGAAAAGTTATCAAAAATTTGTTAAATTTTTTTCTTTCGTGTTGTTTTGCAGAAAACTTATTAATTATATAATCAACATTCAACTCCTTCAGTATACTCGTACTCGAAACTTAATAATGCTAAGACTGCCTTTCATTCTCCACAGTCGTACAGTCGTACCTATTTTTAATTAGTTTCATCTTCGATTTTTTTTTTCTTGACACCTGAAAAAAAAACCTAATTTGAAAAAATTGCGACCCACAGGCAAAAATTTGCACACAATTTGAGAAAGACTGCGCAAATATAAGACGACTCTGACAATAATCTACAGAAACTAGGAAAAAACTACACACATCTGCAGGTCAATAAAATCTGCACACGAACTCAGAAAATCTGCATTTTGCAAAGCACATCTGGTGTTCCTGATTCGGACAAGATAGCAAAAGCAATGCATTAAAAAAACTTGTGGGTTATTTTCTTTCTCTGCTTTATCTCCCATGCGCGCTGGTTCGATTCAAATGGTGTGTTAATGTGTGTCATTCCAAGAGAATCCAAGGCAGGGATGCCACATATACAGATTTTTCTGTATTTTACAGATTTTTGAACTAAAAAAGCAATACAGAATCTGTATTACAGAATTACAGAATATTGTCAGAAATACAGATTTTACAGAATCTTTTGCTATTCGAAATGAAATCAATTTTTTGGAAGTTTAAATTCAATTCAACGACTTTCAAACTTCTGTGAAAAAACCTGATGCTGTTTATGTTAGTATCGTTGCAGAAGAAGAGGGATGAGGCTTGGACGAAGACGGAAAATAACGTTTCGAAATATTTGACGGGATTTCTATTTAAAATTTGTGAAACAAATTGCAAAGCTGTTCGATTTTATCGATTCTGTTGAAAAAACGGTAGCTTTATTCAATTCTAAACATTCGTGAAATTGGAAAATTTAAATGATTTGATCTCCAAAATTCGTAACAGTAACTAATCGACAAGACATGAATAACGAGTTTTACTCGCTAAGAACAAACTTTTTGACCGGAAGATTCGATGAAACAGATGACTTAACTTGGTCTGAGTAGTTGGACGCCACAATGCCAATGGTAAATTCATGTTTCCGTTACTGAGATCATTTGTGCGAATTTTTTCAATAATTCCACATTCTTCGGCTTTTGTAGAACGCATATTTTCAATATATAATTGCAGCAAGTCTAAAGCCAGAAATCTCATGGCCCCTAAGCTTATGAGCTCAATTGTAAAAGCTAAAAGCTACGTTGCTAACCAAGCAGGAGCTCCTAGAATCAAATTAACAAAAACATGCATGAACATCACGTAAAGATAAATAAGCAATGTCGTGTGCAGTTACTACATTTGATTGACTCGCCTAATTATAAGTTTGGAACCAATAAAAAATTAGGCCAAAGCAAAAAATGGTGATTTGTTTCAATATATTCTTTAAGGAAGAAGATTTTCATGCAACATTTTTAGTTAGCTGGATACAGATTTTTTATATAGATTTTTTAGCCCGTGAAACAGATAATACAGACATTAGCAAAAATACAGAAATAAATGTGGCAACCCTGATCCAAGGTGAGCTCTTATGGATGTAGTCGTGATATTGGCGCTAGCGAAAAAATAACACTGAAAGAAAGTGTCAGATTGAAATGGTCTGATCAAATTTTCTTATTGTAAATCGAACTTTTGATTAAATCTCATTTTTTAAAGAGAAAAAATCTTCTTCTCAATTTGTGGGGGGCCCAAAAATGTGGAGGCCCGGGGCCCGGGCCTCCTGGGCCCCCCCATGAATCCGGCTCTGGATATACAATAACAAAAATCTGAAGAGATATTGGTTACACTGCAAGCGTTTTGTTTATCTTTTGACGGCGCGTCAAAACCGCTTCGAATAAATATAGAAATCGTTTATATAATTTAAATAATAATTTGATCAAGTAATTTTGAGTTAGGTGTTGAATGCTTCGACTACTGTACGAAGGAAAAGCATTCTACAGGTACGTAGTGTTGTTATTAGATTGTGTAATGTCTTACGAAAAGACCAAGTGATAGTGATTGTCATTCTTAAACTCATGTTATCAAAAACATCTCCAAAACCAGAAAAAAGAGCTTGTTTTCGAAATGCGGTTGTATTACTGATGAAAAACAACTTCAAACACAATATAATGACACAAGTTTTCAATTGCGCTTGTAGTACACTTATATGACTACTTTCGTTGTTACTTATTTTCTAACATGTTTTGTGTGTTACTTGGGTAACCACAACACGGTTACATACGTTAGCCAGTGTTTGTAGGAAACATGTGATTTATTTCAGTATACAAACGCATAAAGAATTGATGAAAATCAAGTTCATTGGTCACAAAAAAACAAACCTCATCCTCTTTGACAGTTCAGGAAGGTTTGTTTACGAGTTGTGATTCTGTGCCGTTGAAAGCGAAAACAACCACCACGAATAGAAAACGAAATGAAATGAAAAACCATATTTATGAAAGAACTCTTTACCAACGGACAGTGAAAAGCGCTAACGTTTGCTGTAAAAAAATGGACTTTTTCAAACGGTGATGAAAAAAAAAAACTAAGACAGATAATTGAGTTGGATAAATTTCCCATGGAAGTAATCATGTTAGCTTCCTCGCAAAAAATATAACGTCCTTGCGTGCGACCTTCCGGCAGTTGACCGGAACATTCGCCATGGCGGACGAAAACATGCGTGTAGGCATGTTTTTAGGCTCTTTCTTCGTTTTTTATATCAATTCCTCCTTCGTTTTCGCGACAAAATTGTTGGAAAAGATCTTGCGCTTTAAGTTTGCCCAAAAATTCTCGATGGGACGCGGCTGGGGTACCTTGGGCGGATTCGCCGACTTCTGTACCACATCGATATTCAGCCGCTCCATTTCCTCCAACGATCGCTTCGTGTAGTGAGCCGACGCCAAATCTGGCCAGAGCACCGTGTCTTCGTCCTTATGATATTTCTTGATGAACGACGCAACTTGTGGAAGGCACTTCGTATGATAAATGTCCCCGTTCACGGCCAGCCAGGAGCGATAGAAAAGCGGCTTAAACATCTGCTTCTCACTGATTGTCAGCCACAGCAGCACCTTCTTGGGGAACTTGGTGTGTGGAATAAATTTCACCTCGGAGTTCACTTCCTCCGTGGGAGAAGTGAAATACGAAGTTCCCTGCCAATCGTTGCCATCCAGGGTGTGATAGGTCTCATCGTCCATCACCACTGCCACGTCGCGATTCGCCGGAAAAATTGACTTGACCATCTCATTCAGGCGCTGTCGCTGCGTCTTTGCCTGTAGCTACGAGATCAACCTCCCGGCCAAGTGCACGCAGCGACTGAGTCACTTTTCCCTCGGTCTTCCTCTTCAGCATCCTTTGAAGCTTTTTGTCGCTCAGGGTCGTTGGCCGTCCGGAACCGGGCTTTCTTCCAATGCTCTGATCGTTGTCCAATAGTGTCATGGTGTTGTAGATGTCGGAATGGGCATACCCGGCGTCCACAAAGTGCCGCATGATGTCCGTTTTTGACACGGCGGGGTACCGTTCTTTGAGCACGCACACTTCTGAACGGAGTAGCTTCACTTTTTTCGCGATCACAGTTAGAGTTTGACTGATAGAGCTGTCAAATTTTTTTGCTAACTCATGGGTTACTATGATTGATGATGCATGAGTAGTTTCGTCAGTACAGTACGTAACATTTGCCAGTTTCGTTTCCTATTTTACAGAATGCATCCCAGTATAGAAAACAAAGTCGTAGTCCCACATCAAAAAACACTGGGGAAAACTCCGACATTACAATCAACAGAAACAGGTAGAAAGGGGCATCGAATATTTTTTACTGGGTATGCGCTCGAATATCAACGCATCACAAATGCGAAACGATTCGTACTTATCTTGCTAAATCCATTGAAATCGTTGCGTACTCGAGCGCTCATATAGCATGCAGTAACTACTTACCCGAAACACACTAGTTTAAAAAAAAAAACTAGTGAAAAAACACTTGAAATGCGAACTTTTACTAAGTACTACTTTAATTTTTGTTCAGAACGGTCTACATTTGAACTTAGAAAATCGTCATCTGCTTATAAAATGTGTTTATATCTTTATTCAAATAAAAATTGAGATTTATAAACACCATTCATGATGAAAGAATTCGAATAATCTGAAATTTAACTGAATTGTACGCTGCTTTGAAGTCTGGTGATGAATATGCAAATCGAATTCTTTAAATTCCTCGCCGGGTTTCTTTTTCAAAAGTATTCTGATAGCACTGGCCGATAACGAATTGGTCTGGAAATGGATATGGGGGATGTCAACATTTCGAGGTTTCGAACTGAAATCCGAAAACCTAAATTATGTAACCAATGTGACGCACGGAATCCACAGGTACGCGTTTCTAGATTTATAACACTGCTATCTATTTCTCTCTAAATGATTCTGGTACTTACGATCGTGTTTGCCTAGTTTCTGCTTTTTATTGATAAACAAAAGATCGAGTCAAATTTGGAAGAAATGCTGGTTCGAACGCAACAACTTACCACTTTTTCACTTTTACTATCGCGTATTTTATCACCCAACCATAAATCGCACTGTGACTATTTGGTGACACTTTTGGTCCAGGGGCTCGTGGGTGGCCTCTTTGTGGCTGTTGCGTAAGGCACGAAAGATCGTTGCTTTGTTATGATAGACATCCGATCAAATGTTTAGGTTCAGCGTGTGGGATATGCATGTTCTTACTCAACTTGCATGTTTATCTTCGAAGGAAACAGTGTGGTGACCTTGAAACGGCCAATTTATCGGTACTGAATAATAAGAAAACTTGAATTAGTTTCCAAAAATCTGAGACAGTATCTTAACGCTTCATATCTTAAGTTAAATTGCCAGTGGTGGTAAATGAGATTTGGTTGAACTGTACACTACCTTGAAAAGATGACTAGTCTGTAATTAAAATGCTTTAAATTACTGGCCTAGTTTTGCACTCGAAATCAGCTTCCGGCTAGAATTATACGGCACTATATTGAAATTCGCGGTTTTGGTATCTAAAGGCATAAAATTCTACATTTTATGGACATTGGAAGGGGCGACATACAGAGGTTCAAAAATCTGTATCATGTGACTAAAGAAATGTACATAATCCTCAAGCGCGCACGTTACGATTTATAACACTGTCATCAATATCACTTTCGAAAATTCTGGTAACGATTCTAGTCTGTGGAAAAAAGCAGGAGGGAATTGGATATGTAAATTAGATGAGTGAAGTGACCTAATGACTACAGATGAGGCGATTACGTCGCGGCTGTGGCAGATCAGCTAGAAGTTTGTACTTTTCATTCAGTTGATCAACAACGGTAGGCGTTGAAATATTTCACAACTTTCAACATTTCCGATAGGTGGCCGCATGCCGTTCTTTTTGAAAAAAAGCTTTCAGAGACTGAAGACTAAGCAGGCAGCTAGGCTTTCATGTCTAGCCAAAGTAGTGAGTTTCCGTGATGGCTCGATTTTTGCAGCAACATGTCTCGGTTACTCTGTAATCTACAACGACAAAAAGATTGAGTAAAAGCGTTTTAGTATTAAAACCAATTGCTAAAGGCTGTGTCACAATTTGCTCGTTGAATATACCTAAATTTATTGTTCTCGGATAGTGTTTCATAAATGTAATCGTAAACTGAATCAAATCAAAGGTAAAGTTGCTAGTCGAGCAAAAATCAGCCCGGAAATTGTGAATTCAGACTTCAAGTGACTAATAAGCAACTAACTGTGACAATTCTGGTCTATCAGCACCAGGAAAGAGGAATAAAATTGTGTATGTTATGTAATGGTGTCGAGTTTAGTGCGCTGGACAAGGGTCCTTTCTGGTGCGGCCTCAATTTCAGCTGCAGCCAGGAGCCAGCTCAATTCAAGTGTTTGTTAGAAGTTGAGATCGGTTGTGAAACTTCCGCCTAATCAACCACAGTGTCGGTTAAATATTGTGTGAGAAAAAGTAGGGACAGGCAACAGCTTAAACTTATTCCCAATCTGATCCGGATGACATAGGTGAGAGCGTTCATTTTATATTTTATTATATTTTTCGTTAAATGCTGGAGGATTCGATCAATGGGATAGTGAACAAGCAGTCTATTCGTGTTCGCGTGCATTTAATATTTAGAAGTAGCCATTTTGGGATAAAATTCATGCAGTCGAAACTAAACCACGGTTAGAAGTAGAGTTTGAATACCCGGCTTCACGCGTATTGTTCTACACAAAATAGCGTTAGTGATAGAGACCCCCATTGGATCATAATTTGTTAACAGTGACTAAACAAAATAGCTAAAGTTGTTTTGGTAAACATGCACATGGATTATGAGAGTTTGAAATGTAAGTTTTGCTACTAACCAGAATCGATGCTAACTATTTTTCGATTTTTCTAGCTTTTGAATAGTCGTTTTGAATATTATTTTATAATTATGGCTAGTTTGGCGTTTTGTTCGCAAATTTGAGACTACGTTTTGGCAAATATGTGTACCTGCATTTTTCAAATTATTAGGGCTTTGGATGCATGGAATTTCGCCAATTTTTGTATTTGAAAGGCGACTCTTGCGTAGACAAACAAAAGAAAATCGACGTGAAATGCCGCGTCCATTCGCGTCCACATCGGTAGAAAGGAATAGAGCGGTCGTGCATGATGCTTCGGTTCTGCCTTAAAGTCAGGAAATCGCTTTTTAAGACGGACGAATGTCGTTAGTCGACGTGTTAAGCAGAAAGCCATATCTCCGGGTGACCGAATATCTACCGTTATAATTTTCGGTATAAAGAGGGTCCTTCACGAAGAAACGATAGAAGTGGCGAGACGTTAACGTGGACTCAACTCCAGTAGTTTTCGTAAAATCGTGTAGTCAGCTGAGATAAATCAATGGGAGATACGTTTCGGTAGTTGTATAAGAACTTCATAAACAGATGTCCGAATGTCACGTCGATACCTTCCATGAGTTCGTGTTTTCTACAGATAGATTATCAACGCGATGTAGTTTTCGGTATAACCTCTTGGAGGAAACAATAGAAGTGTCGAGACGTTAACGTGGATAGAACTTTCGTAGCTCTTGTAACATTGTGTAGTCGACTGAGATACACCAATGGGAGACTCTCTTCGGTAGTTGCATGATGATTTGTTGAGGGAATGTTCGAATATTTTAGTCTGTATTAATTTAATCGCAGTTCCGGTATTCTCGCGTGCCCTTTTCTCGATGGTATATCAAACAGAACGAGTTCGAATCGCGTAATAATTTTCGCGGAGGTTAATATGAACTTGTAGGCGCGATATTTGCTATGAATCCGGTACCCGAATTCAGCGCATCGTTTACCAAAACGAAATCTGCTGCAAACCCTACCCTTTTCTCCAACATCCCAGTGATTTCTCGTGGAAGTGCAGAGGTGTTCTCGGCTTCCAATAAAGCGAGTATCACGTCAACATATTCCCATACACACTCCTTCTTTGACCTGCATTCGGATGCGGCCGGCGCTGGTATTGCCTAACATAAAGATAAGATCACCAGTTTTTACACATTGAGGATGAATGTAAGTCCCAAACATCACCCATTGGTTCTCTGTGTAATTACAGCTGATCTGGCAATAACGGAGTAGCAATCGCGGGCGGTCAATCATGCTCATGCTCATGCTTTAGTATTAAAACCAATTGCTAAAATGTGTAATAGAATTCAAAATAATTATCAATTAATTGTGTTATAGTCAAGTCTTTTGATCATGGTCTAGTATATCATTTATTCACGGATTTCGTGAAAATTTATAGCGCACATTCTCTCAACACAATGTTCATCCGTTCAATCTCTAGAAACAATTCGCGCAGCAACTGTTGCCCTTCGTTGTGACTACGTAACATTTGGCGGTCAGCCAGTAGTGCCAACTGCAACTCTCCAGCGTATGACAGCACAGCAAAGTTAAAACCCACCGTACCGAAAGCAGGCGGCCAATAGAACATGTCATGCAGTTCATACATCCCGATATGGATCCTCTTCGCAAGCGGTGGCATAACCGAGATGGATGCGATGATTCGGAACTGTTTCGCAAGGAAGGTGAGCAGTGGGCCCGGGAAAATTCCCGGCAGGAACGACATCATCCAGCGTGTGATCTACGAGAACATTGACAGCTCATGTAAACACGAATTTCGTTGACAGAACCTTGAATATGTTATATGTACCAGCATATCCGATGACGAACGCAGTTCCACCGTGGATTGTTTCAATTGTGCCAGCCTATATTTCAACTTTACGGCTCGGTTTGGGTCACTTAATTCAACTCCGGGAGAAAGCTTAAGCTTTTTCATGGGTGTGACGAATGCATTTTCGAACTGCATATCGGTTGGATCTAAAATTTAAAAACTTTAGCAAGTATTAAACATTGATTTACTTCCTACAACCTTGGTGTCTAATTCTAATTGGAGATGCTACTGTTAGAAACTTAGGGTATTGTCCTTTCGCTTTGAAATAATTATATAATGTTCCGGAAAGTGCTGTTAGTAACACACTTGAATATTGAACCCTTGATAGTTTGATGTGGATATTTTCTAGTAATTGGTGCCATCGATTTGACTCTAAAACAGAACTTTCGTTTTGCCAACAAGTGATCTTACTCGATCCTAATGCGTCAATTTGCCAATCATTTGCGTGCTGTTCATGGGACATAACTCGGAAGAGGTATGCTGGAATGTTATATACTGACGAAATGACTAACGCGATTGACTCGCGAATGCTTCGCTTCTTGAAGTTATTAAGAGATGGCATACACTCGGAATAATTTCCAAGATCAGCGATTTCTGTTAAAATAAAATGCAGCACAGAATATCCATCACCCAGAGAATGATGGAATCGAAACAGGATCTGAAAACAGAAACATTGACTCAAAATAAGGGAAAATGTTTTAACACTGACTCACGAAATATCGAGCAGAGCCTCGTGGTTTGTCCTTGACAGCTTGGTTTCCTATTAATATCTCACATGCTGCACTGTGATTGGCCGGTAATTTTGCCGTACTCAAGTCACTCACAATTTCACGCAAACGGGCTTCATCGATGTTCATTTCAGTGTCAATTGTTCGTATCATATCAACAATATCCAGATTAAGATCATTCGACCAGAACGCATAACCGAAAGCATGATTCCGCTTCCAAAATGCTTTCGAAAATTTGTTACTTGGGTACTTTTTTACTGCGTTAACCCTTTTTCTCAGAATTTGTAGAATGTCCTTTGCTGTATTTTGGCCGTGCTTAGAAGGTTCGATAAAGCACAAAATATTGACTACTCCGCAATCCGTTTCACTGACGCACCACATTGCATCGGCTCCCTGCAGTAGTCCTTTGAAATGTTGACCATATTTGCACCATAAAATCAACCTAATCACAGTACGATAAAATATAAATCCAGCTAAAATGATGAGCACTATTGGAACGAATGGAATTAAACAGATAAACGCAGCGAGTCGCCTCATGTCGATAAATGATAACGTTGCACTAGTGAATTCCGAAATACCTGCGCTATAATAACAAACCGTTTAGGTGTTCCTAGGCAACTTAACCACTCGAAGGTTCATTCGCGATTGATAGAATTTATTCAGTGCACTCGATTCAGCGACGCCAGCTGAGGAAGGTGCATTAAAAGTGGTAAGATTAACGCTTTATGTTACATGGAGGTGAGGAAGCTAACCTTGCAGCGATTATCATCGCACGCGGCGCTTCGACTGATAGACGAATGAGGTTTGCAAATCTATTATTTAAATGTTCAGTGTACGCTTTGCTTTGCATATTGCTCTGATATTAAATTTTCTCGTATTTTAATCAGTTAAAATGACTTTGCTATGTGAATATGGAGATTCCTCAGAAATTCCATAGCTTTTGCTGCGGTTCTGAAAGATTCCATTAACTGAAAGTTATGAATTAGTTGCTGACATGAATTTTTTGTGAATTAATTATTTGGAGGCTTTATCTATCGTTCAAAGAAAATATAATAATGATAAATTGTAGCAAACTGCTGTTTATCAAGCTATCTGTCCGAAGTGTAATAGAACTCAAAGCAAAAGTCTATTCTCAAAAAATCGAACAATTTTAATTAGTAATAGGCGATTGAAGTGATTTTGATTTGCCAAGAGAGTTACTAAAGTTAAGTAAAAGTTAATAATCGTGATCGGAGAGAAGTGACCCATAATTGTGATAATTTCGTTGATATCGCTCAGAATTGTGGGTTAGTCAATATTTTACCTATTTTCGATGCTTTTGGGGGAAAATACACTTAGTAAAATAGCTTTTTTCTTGCTTTGACATCGATAAAATAACTGTTGTAATGATTTTCGACGATTTTATGAACTAAATCGTCGCCCGCTATCTTGAATGCCAAAAGTGACCCGTAATTGCGTCCTTTGCCCTGCAAATAATAATATACATTTCAATCGTATTATACAAATCAGTTGGAGTGAAATCCATTGATAATCGAAAGTACACATCAGAACAAAGAAATTGATATTAAAACATTGGTGGTTTAACATTTCTTAAATTTAATATCCATTCCCCAACATTCAGGCTTCACCTTGACTGACCCAAAATTGTGGAGGGAGTTATAGTAAAGGGTCCGTTAATTGAGTTGCTACATTGAAACAAACAGATAAATCTATAAAAAAAGCTTTATTTCAAATTAATTTGATTTCACTTTAAAACATACCTATCACTTTTTGAAAATTAACGAGCAAGTTCAGACTGTTTGCCCATGAGTTTATCCACTCACCGCAGACGAAAGTGGAGCGCATCGCACATGTCCCGCAGGTGCTGTTATGGTATTTTACCCTTGGCTGACGCTAGATGTCGCTTCAGGACTTCTACACGCTCATGTTTGTTCAGAGCAGAGTTGGGCTTTCTCGCTTTGTGAGCCGGCATCATTTCAGCCCTTGGTACCAATATGATGACGAACGTTTCAAAAATTGTCTCTCAAATTGCGAGTGTCGGTTGTTTTGAAGAAGTCGAAACGAAACTGGATTGAATGTCTTTCTAGCTTACAATTGAGTGTTCAGTCGGCTTCTATGTACCTTTAGATTACTCAAGCTATTTTACGGTCAGGTTAGTGTTTTCGATAATGATTCTAGGGGCAAAAAAAAAACAAAGCAATTGGACTCTTATGTATTTTTCCATTTTAGAAAACCATTTTTATGGTTCAAAAAATGAAACATTTCCTGCGTCTATTTATTTCTGCTCGAAAGAAGTTTTGCTCGAAAGGGGCGCGTGTAAAGCTTAACAATCCATTAGACCTTTCTTCAGCTGCTGTTTTGACTGACGTTGAGTAGCAGCCGCTTGATACATCAACAAGAGCGAACGCTAGCGTTGAGTCAACTGCTGAAGTAATAGATCTTGCGATTTCTCAAACACTGGAGCAGACAATTTTACCAGTCATTCCATTAGACTTGCGAACCATAAACATCAGCCAACTTGAAAATCAAAACGAGCTTGTTTCATCTGAACAAGCATCTGTGACAAAGACCGAAGAGAGCAGCTTGAAGTCTACTAAATCTAGTTCCCCGCTTATTATTATTCAATCACCTCCTAATGCTCAGTCAATCGTTCAAGTGATAATTAATCAGTAGTCCAAAGTGATTCTCTATCGCTTTTGATAATTTCAAAAGGATATGTGGTGAAAAATTTTCACTCGTGATTACTTTGTTTGTTTCGTTTTTCACTTTCGATTTTGTTTTACACGTGTAAATATATA
This sequence comes from Wyeomyia smithii, assembly GCF_029784165.1. Taxonomy (NCBI): domain Eukaryota; kingdom Metazoa; phylum Arthropoda; class Insecta; order Diptera; family Culicidae; genus Wyeomyia; species Wyeomyia smithii. Next base: position 276,695,136 of record NC_073695.1, read on the forward strand.
TAACACGCGCAAACCGAAAAGCTAATTTTCTTTTTTTGAAATAATTAAGCAAGGATGAAAACTGGATGTTCTACGGGGTGTTGTGATTTCCAGAAAGCATGTATTCAAGTATATTACATGCAAGCTCTCATGTAATATAGGGTGGTAAACGGCTTCGGCAGTGGGTTTTTGGCAGGTTCCTGCATAAGATCGCTGTAGAAAACCTGCCGAAGTACATGCAAGATTGAGATTTGAATTGCCTTATAGTTTGGAGGTTTCAACCAAGAAATACATTAGAGAATTATCGAATGACTAGTTCCCTATACCTTCTATACTTTATATTTCATGAGTACAATTTTATATCATTGTGAGACAAATCTTTAGAGTATGGCATCATTTTATGTAGTTGATGCAATGTTGGATGTATTGCAAAAATTGCAGCTTAAAGCTGTTGTACTGAATAAGTCGGTGAGAGAATTTTCGTCTTCAAGTAACGAAAATTTTCAGTATTGATTCGCCTGAAATTATCTTTAACGATTCTTTTTGATTTTTGTAACTAAGCAGCCGTATCATTGTTGATCAATGAAAATCAACGAAATGATTGCATGCGATAAAAAATCGGAAGTGATTCCCCGAGTGAGTAATTTTTTCCATCCTTGGTCACTGTCATTTCGGCGAGCTGAGAAAACATTCCGTGGAAACGTCCCGAAAGATTACAGATCCGATCGCAAGTTGTTCGCCTCTAAAGAGAGCAAAATGTTCATCAGGTAGTTTGTTTTCATTTGAACATGGAAAAATATTAATAAACTACTTTCTCATAGGAATATCGTCGAGGCTGAGTGATACGCCTAAATTTGGAACAGGATTAACACCTCAAGAAACCCAATTTTCAATGCGAGTGTGCAAAAAAATGTTCACGAGCACCTTCGATACCAGCGATCTAAAACTCCGGACTTTGGCATCGAAAAGTCGAAGATGATCGCCGCGAGTTTAACTCCAGCCGTCGTGGAATTAGCAATCAGCATCGAAAGTTAATTGAAAATCACTTCAACAGTTTCCTAGCATATTCGAGTCATTATACTTGAGATAAGTCCAATCGACGGTACCTTGCGAGTGATTTAAAAATCGTCAAAATGTATCAAATGTATCCAGAGAAGTGCTCAACCGACAATGTTTAGACTCCGGTGATCGTGATCGATGTGTCCGGCGAAATCTGATCACGGCATGTTTTGCTACTACGTTGATGAAAAAAACAAAATTTAGAGACGAATGACCACCGCGGTTAAAATCCATCAAAAAAAAAAAGAAAAGTTGATGAAAACTAGGCAGGGATGTTCAGATTTGTTTTCAAAATAAATAACATTCGAGTCTGTGCATTTTTTTTTTCTAATTTGCAGTTCTATGCAAGTTTCAGAAGATTTTACTCGAGCCTTCAGCTATTTGTACAGACTCTCTGAAAATGTGTGCGGATTATCGCTAACTTTTTCTTGTACAAGCGCATTTTTTCGAACTTCATGTTTTTCTTAAATTTCGAACAGGTTTGACAGGTTTTCGAGCAATTGCAGACATTTTTAGAAAATATGAGGTATTTTTTTATTTTCTTTGCAGAGATCAATCACTGCAGCAATTTCAATTCTATCATGATAATGCGGCAAATCGAGCTAAAACGTTACAATACATTAAGAAAACATTGTCCATCGAGTGAATTTTTCAAGCCCTTACGTGCTTTCTATGAATTCCGAAAGTATGGTTGATTATAAATGAAAATAAACTAAAGTCACAATAAATGGAAGTACATGTTTGAGTTGCATATTTTTTTTCAACGCACACGCAACGCAAACTATTACAATACTTCTTACCAAATGATGCGTTATTCGTGTGGTTCAAATTGACAGTTTATGCCAGCTCATTCTGTTTTTTTAAACATTCCTACAGTTTTGTGTCTGTTTCTTCCTGCCAGATTAAGACCCTTCCGGTAGTTGAGTCTAAAACATAACTTACGGAAGACTTCTTGCTCAATGTTACGTATGTCTCAAGTTTACAGTATAAACACATTGAACGCGTTGATAAATGTTTCTTCATGTGTGGTATTGAACGATCTTTGGCAAACGGTCATATGAAACATCCTTGACGTGGTTCTAAAAATATTAAAAACGACGGCTTCGGAAAAAATCCTTTACATGGAATAGTTCAATGGGAAGAGGTAAATTTACATTAACAAACGATTGACAAAATATAATTTACAGATGATCCATCAAAAACACTTAACGTTCCAGTCACCGTGGTTCGAGGACAGTTTTTGGATGACTCGGAGGAACCTGCCATCCACAAGCGAATCAGTAAATCAGATTCTGTGATGATAGGAAAGTTGAAGTTAGCGTTTAAAGTTCTAACTTTGTTGAACATTTTGGTAAAATCTTTTTATTGATTTTCAGGACAAAAACAATTCAGAGTTAAGATATAAATGGATTTTGAGTACTTTTACCTCATAACGTATAGGTTATTTTGGTTTACCGTGTTGGTTCTCCCGCTGGTCAGAGACTGGGGCTAGAGACGTAAAAGAGCAAATTGAAATCTTTCCGAAATAGTGCTTGGTTTCATCTAGGCAACGCGTGGTGGCGCACATGTGCGCTCTTTCGGTATTCAACGAAAAGCATGCGTTAAGCTAAGCCACACTGAGGTTGTTAATTTTTCATTCCGGACAATTGTTTAAAATGTTTCGTTGAGATTTTCAATAATTTTACTCGGAAATCTGTTGTATTAAAGTTACATAAGTAGAAATGTAATATTTCTACATGGTTAACCCTCTCCCGCTCACAAGATTTATCATTAAAATTTATTGCTTCACGAGAAAATTCAAGCTGAACACTTTGTAGACTAACTGAAATTACTGTCAACTGTAGTATTTTGAAGAAAATGGCCAGTGATGCTCTGAGGCAGCATATAAAAGTTTATGAAACAATCGTAAGCACAACAAACTGTTTTATGTCAAGATATGATGATTATAACTCTTGGTGCTTTAGAGTCATCATGAGCGGGAAAGGGTTAAAGGGACGAGGGTGTCACCTCTCGCGGTGAGAGATCATCCTTGACCCAGAAATTACATTTAAATTGTCATTTCTCATTGTGTAAAATTGGTATAAACGGTTATCCAAATGGTTAAAATCCTCAAAATAAATAACAAATGTGAGTTGAAGCCATAAGAAAGTCATGCCTTGAAACAGTTTATTTTAGGCTTCAATTTTGATTACATTCGATCCGACACTCACAAATCCTCCAGCATGGTTGCCATTCGCTCGATTTCGTTAATCGTTTCCAGCAGAATGGTGTGTGCTTCCTCCTCGGTCCGAATCACCGCTCGGTCAGCCAGTATGCCCAGCTGCAGCTTGCCCCCGTAGGTTAACAGCGTCAGTCCGACTGCGGTTTGTCCGATGTTGGGAATCCAGAAGCTGAGATTTTTCAGCTCGTGTCCATTGATTCGAGGCTTTTGCTGCGGTCCCGGAAGATTCGAAATGGCCAATGTACTGTGCGCGCTAGTTAGAATCTTTCGCAAGAGCGAATCGGGAAATAGACAGGCCACCGAAGACATGATCCAGTAGTTGATCTAAAAATTAGAGAGCTTTAAGTTTTCATATCTTGCAATTCCCACACTTCCGTACCAAATAGTCTGGTGAAGATCGAAGATTATCCGAATGTTGTTTTATCTGAGTCAAACGACTGAGCAGGTTCTGTAGACGGTTCGGATCATCCAAGTCGATACCAGGAACAATTGGTAACGTCTGGAGGGCAACAGAGAACCGATTATGCAGCTTCAGTTGTGGTGCTAGAAAGAATCTACATGTAAGTGGTTCAACTGAGAAATTTATCAGAACTCACATTCTCTTTCAATTCTAATAGGAAGCACAACTGTGATATTTTTTGGCATTTGCTTGCTGCTTCGCTCAAAATACCTCTGTAAGCTACTGGACAGAGCTGTCAAGAAAGCATCGGAGAATCTGGCCCCAGGGACCATCTGTTTGGTACGTTTGATCACTTCGATCCAGTGCGTATCACTGGTTTCCTCTTCATGAATCCAGCTAACGACTTTCTGGTTCAATAGTTCACTAGTATGAATACAATTATCATCAACCGCCCGATGGGACACTTCATGAAAAAATGCTGGTGCCGTGAAAATGGTCCAAAGCAGACGCAAATTTTTACGTTTCCACTCATACAATTCCTGCGGGGAAGGAACTTTCTGTAGGAGTTTGCTGATTACACTTTTCTTCGGCATAGATTGAAGTGTATGTTCGTTGAGAATGTACTCGATGTTCATCACTTTGAAACTAGACAGTCGTTTCCATCTCGATGGAACCTCTTTATCGACAATCGATTCCAACAATAATCGTAGCAAGGCTACTCCATCACCCAGAGAATGATGAACTCGAAAAATGATCTACGAAAAATCAAAAAAGTTATTCAATACCCATCGTCTTATATCTCCGCACCCACCGGAAATCTAAGAATTTTTCGTCTACTATCTAGTAACGGCTGTCTGCCAACGAGAATTTCCCATGACGAGGTGTGATTTCCTGGCAAGTCACGATTATTGATTTTGCTTAACAAACTGCGCAGTTTGTTGCTGTCGATAAACTGTTCGCCCTTATCCAGTGGGATATACTCCAGATAGCGTATGTAGTCCTCAACGGTCAACTCTGACTGATCGCTCCAGTAGTGGTATCCCAGTTCTAGGTTTCGTTTCCAGAACATTTTCGGATGTGGTTGATAGCTTCCTAGTAATCTAGCAGAAATACGCTTCCTCAAAACCAGAAGCAATTCTGCACTGGTCGGATGTTCTTTATGTTCTAGTTTTTGGACAGGTTCCTCCACATAGGCCATGATATTGATCATGCCCCGTGAGTTGTCCCTTTCGATAGCCCACACTACATCAGCTCCGTCTAAAAGACCTTTGAAGTGTGTCCCGTAACGCCGTCGTAGAATCAACGCTACTATCGACCGATAACACTTAAATCCGAAGTAAATAAGAATGAACAAAGGTGAAAGTAGCACGAACTCGAAGAACATCATCAAAACGAAGGAAAACCTTCGCACATCCGAAAATTTCAGACACTTGATCCAGTTGAAGGTTTTTGATCCGGCAAGTTCTTCCTTCATTCGAGTTAGCTTGTGACTTAGGAACAGTATTAGTAGAACTCCGGTTAGTATTCCTAGATGTACTGAAGAGATCATCGTTTCGAGTGACCTACAATCAAAAGTATATCGCAACATTGAATTAGCAAGATCAAACTGCGTTACGAAACTAATTACACGACTTCACTTTCCACACCGGCGTCCTGTTTTTGCATCGCTCGCGGGCCAAACGGAATACTGATGTTTCCCTGACGGGACACGATCTCCCAAAAGGAGCCCTGTTCTCTGGCCCACTGCAGCCAGGTAGTAGCAGGTTGTAATTGAGAGGTTATCATGTTAATGCTGTTACTCAACTAATTGTCTATTGATAACACCGGAATGAAAATTGACAAGATGAACTTGATAGTAAAGCGTTGTTTAACGGAATGAACCGTTCGGGTCGTAAAATCTGCTTTTTATACTCAGCCTGATGTGCTGTGGTGTTTTCTATTCAAGTGTATTCTAACGATAGGGATGTCCCATATGATATATCCCTGATTTTTGTCTTTTATTCAAAAAAATTTAACCGATGCTAGTAATTTCAATGATTGTAAAAACTTGTTAATTAACTGCTCTGAAGAGTGTGAACCCCAATTATATTGAGTAATTGATTTTTTCCGCTGTTTTTAACATTAGTACATTGTCGGCCGCTTTGTGATTGTGCTTAATATTGATGCTCGTTATATTCATATTTTTCTATGAGTATTAGGAAACCTTATCAGTGCTTTCTGCTCAGGGATTCCTGAGTCTTTTCAACGATGCCCACAGTGTAGGATTCGAATGCTTTCCATTTCCTATGTCTGTTTCAAAAAATCCTATATAGTTGTACAGTAACGTTAACAATCTTACGTCTCTGTGGAATTGACCTGTCTGACTTCATAAGACTTGCAGAATGCATCCGCGCAGTTCCGTTGCTCAATAATTCTTAACCGTCCGGATTAGCAGAGAAAACGTGCTGCGTCAATAGGAGACAGTCTATTTTTTTCTTCATATTTGGGAGACAGTAGGCCGTTACAAATTTTATTTTCATTTTATGTCACCCCCCCACCCTTAAAAAATCTTAAAAAAACAGAAGGGAAGAAAAAAAAGTTCAAACCATTTCGTTAATATTATTGGTTCTTCGACAGCGTATATGCTTAACTCAGCAACAAACAAACAAGTCCAGTGACAGCGAGAATGTCGTCAAAAGCAAGCAGTATGATTAACAATAATATTAAAGTGTTATTTTTCAACATTTATTTGAGTTCTAAAAACATCGTAACTTGTGTTGTTTCACCCTCCCCTTGGCTAACTTTGATAACCTTGGACATAAAAAGAGTTCGAAATTTGTATCAGCCTCAGCAACGTCATATCTCTTAACTCTTTTCGAAAATGTCAAAAAAATTAAAATTGTCAAAAACTTAAAATACCTGGCGAATATGGCGGGTAAGGAAGGACTTCCTATATGAGCGTTTCTATGTAAGTTTCAACGGTTTTGGCAATATGAGGGGAAGCGTTGCCATGCATTAGAATCACTTTTTCGTGCCACTGATAAATAAACCTACCAAATACATAGCATAACCTTGCTTGGTTGAGCCGACGACGTAGAAGCATGACCGAGTAGTTACCATGACTTTCTTTTCTTCACAGCAACCGTAATGAATCGATTTCTCATCACTCGTCACGATGCGATGCAGAAAACCCTTCCCTTGTTTGCCGCTAGAGCAGTCGTTTACAGGCGAAAAACCAAAGGTTTTAGGCCATTCTCCATGCGTACAGTCGTCAACATCAAAATTACCGAGCTAACAAATGTGAGACATCTGGACTAGACCTGCTCTTCTAGATATATAAGAAGTATTCGGCAGTGTTCGGTATGGATTTACCTACAGAATGAACACAGCCATTGTTTTTTATAATGACAAAAGCATTTCCGTGACAAAAAACAGTCTTCGCGTCATATGCATTCGATTTGCTCTGAATGCATCATAAACACAATAATCTTTTTTCTTCATTAGATTGGAGCTAAAGGGTGTCCACGATGAAATTGTAACGCTAACTTTTTAACCGTTGGGTAGAATTTAATGAAAATTTGGGTGGATTTAGTTCATAGTGCATTATTTACATCCTGCAAGTTTTAAAGCCCTGTGATCAAAACTCGCGGAAATGGAGTCGAAAGAACAGCTCGTGCGTGATAAAATCTTGCGCATTCATCTCGAGAACAAGGATCTCTCGCATCGTTCCATCGCTGAAACGTTGGGAATCGCGAATTCCACGGTGTCGCGAGTGATTAAGCGGTTCGAGGAACGCTTGACCACCGATCGGAAGCCCAGAAATGAAGGAAAAAGTATTCCGTACAACACCAAAAATCACAACCGCGTAGTTAGGATTTGACCTCATGCCACTACTCCAAGGACGTGCTGAAGTGGTATGCGGACAATAAGGTCAATTTCGTGCCGAAAATGTTCAACCCTCCCAACACTCCGAAGCTCCGCCCCATCGAAAAGTACTGGGCGATTATGAAGCAGCACCTTCTTAAACAACTTATGGTAGTGAAGACAGTCGAGGAACTAAAGAAAGTATGGGTTTACATGCAAAAAACGGTTGATTCACAGGTTGTGCACAATCTTATGGCCGGGGTTAAGGCCAAGGTGCGGGCATTTGCTTATGGACTGTAAATGAAATTCGAGTAAAATGGTAAAATGAAGTTTAATATTTTTTTTTTCAATTCCTGAAAATTTGATGGCAATCGGATGAATACTCGAATTTTGCGATTCAATTTTGTGTGTGGCAATTTCATCGTGGACACCCTTTACTTCTTTCAACGCAAACAATGCTCGATGCTTATAGCAGTTGTTCTCAACCGGGGATCTAAGACCGGCAGGGCCGGCGTCTCACTATTTTCTCGAGTGGGTAGTAAGGAAGGTTCATGGTGGACGAAAACATGTGTGTAGGAAAGTTTTTGAATTCCTCCTTCGTTTTATTTATATATTTTCGCTACAAAATTGTTGGAGTTGATCTTACGCTTCAGTTCTACACAGAAATTCTCAAGAGGGCGCAGCTATAGGACGCTCCATCTCCTTTAACGATTGCTTCGAGTAGTGGGTCGATAGCAGATCCAGCCAGTACACTACGTTTTCGCCCTTATGATATTTCTTGATGAACGATGCACCTTCCGGTCGGCACTTCTTACTATAAATTTCCCCGTTCACAGCCAGTCCGCAGCGAACGAAGAGCAGTTGTGACAGCCCCTTCTTGCTGATTGTCAGCCACAGCAGCACCTTCTTGGGGAACTTGGTGTGTCAAATGATCTTCACCTCGGAGCTCATTTCCATCGTAAAATACGAAGTGCCCTGCCAGTCGTTGCCATTCATGTTTGCAGGTAGTTTTCACAGTTTGGCCGGTGGCATTAATCTCTCAACCAAGCGCACGCAGCGATGTAGCCATTTTTCCCTCGGCCTTCCTCTCAGCATTCTTTGGGGCTTCTTATCACTCAGGGTCGTCGGCCGTTTGGATCCCGGCTTTCTTTCGATGCGTTGTTTGTTGTCCAATAGTGCCAAGATATTATAGATGCCGAAACGGACTTCTGGTAAGGCTTCACTTACAGTTGCGAAGGTCTCACTTTTTGATCACAATCGAAATTTTGTTTGATAACAAATCGCTCAGAAATGCATGAAATCTGTAGCTTTCTAAACTCTCGCTCAGCTAAGTTTCGAACATAGAAAACATTACATTTTTCTTGGTTTTGTCAGATAATTCCGTGTGGGTAAGTACCCACAGGGATATTTTCTGAGTGGGTACTACTACCCATACTACCCACATCAACCGCCGGCCCTGAAGACCGGCAATGGGCCGCGAGGCTCATTTTGGGATGTCGCGAAGCCCTTGGTAAATTTGACAGGTAATGAATTTTTTTTCTAGATACCTCTGTGAAAGCGGATTTTCAAATGTTTTGCGTAACAGAACCATAACGGAAACCAAATTAGACTTGTAGGACGATATTAGACTGAAAAAACGCAGCCTCACAGCTTCGCAATGGGGAGCCAAAAGATTGGAAACAACTGCTCTATTTTGCCGTGTCCAACGTACAGATGAGCAATTCTCGCTGAATCCGTCCCACTGGTGACATGAGGTCTTTCAAAAAGGTTGTTTTTGTGTCTAAATGATTGAAAGTAGTGAAAAAATGAGAAAACCACTTTGGTTAGTTCATATTGATGGACCCCTCGGGCACAAATCGGTTAAACGGTTTTTAGAAAAATTGATCTTTGAGCAATTCTTGATCTTTTTTTTGATTTATTTCTTTTGAAATTCTCATTGAAATCCCTACAACCAGCACATCGTTTTAATAAGGAATGATAGAGCTTTCATTTGAAAAAGAAAAAAATTGGCCGCCACTGTGGATCTCTCAGAAAAACGTGTTTTTGAGCAAGTTCGCAAAAACTGATTTTAAATTTGACATCACCATTGGAAAGCTGAGAAAAAATGCTTTAAAACACATTTGAAACATTAGGTGAGCATTGAGTTTAGCTTGTCTTTCTGGTCACTTTTTAAAATCGAGCTTCAAACAGTTCAACACATGACGCGCGGCCAATATCAAATCAACGCAATATACTGAGCCTGTGGTATGTATGTTTTTGTATTTTACAGCCTTCAAAAGAGCCTTACTCAAAAATTTACGACGATTTTGAAATTTCGACCAACGATTTAGGACGTCATAACGAATCGAAATGGTGTACTCAGACCATTTGGTGCATTTCTTTTATAATAATGGTCTTGGAGAGTACTGTGTTCATATGATAGTTCAGACCCCTCCCCCTATAGAAAGCAGGACTCCCACATGAATAAAACACAAATTTCGGCATAACTCAAGAAATAATCAAGCAACTAAGGCAAAATTTGAAGGTTTTGAATATGAGAAATGTTTATATGGTGGTTTGACATAACTCATTACTCTGAAGAAGTGGGGATCAGAGTTTCTGGGATCGGTAAATATTAAAAATTGACTTCAAATTGCAGTTTTTTTACATGGCTGGGAAAAACGGACACCTGGGTTGGGTAGGATAGACACTACGATGGTAAAGGTGTACTCCGCAGGAAAGATGTAGTACATTACGTATTCTTGTGTTTTATGTGTTAAATGATGATCTTAAACTAAAGTGACCAGATAGTTGAAGCTTCAATGCGGGACACACCTATTTAATTGGGCGTCGGACGGAGAGGAGGAGGGATAAGGGTTGGGTAGTTACCTTGAAACGGTAAAAAATCACACGAGAATTGTTTCAAAAGCCAGCGGAATACTTTTTCAAACCAGAATATTTGGGGCAGTACAAAAATTTATCCCGAAAATAATCAATTGAGACAATTTATTGTTCTTTGAATGAAACATAGGGTAAGGAACGGCTTAAGCAGCAGCGCCTATTTCAATCAGTCGAAATAAACGGGCCTCAATTTCTTGAATTTTGATCAATATTGACAATTTCAATGATGAGAACGAAAAATCTGATTAACTAGCTTTCTTACGAATACATAAAATTCCGTTCAACACAAAAAAAAATCTTTGAAAAAAAAAACATCAAACGGAAAAAGTTGCAGCTATTCAGGCGCTATTTGGGTGCTAGAGAAAATCCCCTGCAAAACAGAGGTCAACTGCTTAAAAGGTTCGGGGTGATTGAAATAGTGTCTCTCGATAGGAAACTTTAATTGATTATTGTTAAAGTTTGCTAAATCGGTTTAAGAATCTGAAAACAAGTGCTGACAGAGAAACAGATAGAGAACAAATTGATATACTTATGTTTGTATTTTACCTTACGGAGCATGCATAAATGACGTAGCTTTTTTTTAAGGTTTTTTTTGACCCCCTCCTCCCCCATCTTAGCATTTCGTCACAAAGTCAGACCCCCCTCTAGATAATGACGTAGCTTTATAACACCCCCCCATGACAATTTTTTTTGCAAATTTTACTATCAAAAAAAAACATTGATCAAGAAAAGACAAGAAAGTAATAAAAATAACCCTAAACAGAAAAAAACATTAATAAAAAGAATAATTAGAAAAAATCCAAATTTTTTTCTTAGTTTATATTTGCTACGTAGCTTGGCTTGAACCCCACCCTCCCCCTTGTCACATTTCGTCACAAAACTGCAAACCCCGCCTCCCCCCTAGAATGCTACGTCATTTATGGATGCTCCCTTACAGATTTCAAGTATTTCGTCTCATTACACAGGCGGCTCCTAAAGCTGCTTAAAATATGTTCCCTACCCTACGTTCTAGAAATAACTTCCGCAGTAAAGCACTTTTATCGTTTGAAACAGCTTGTTTACGCATAAGCAACTTACAGTAGAAACTACAGTTTCTACTTTGAAAATTTAGCGGTTGGAAGCCCAACATTTGGACGACACAAGCAGTTCAGCTGAAAAATTAATGAAAGCGCTAATCCGCTAACTAATATTGAGCGATTTTGCGAAATTGTACCCACCACTGACTGGTCACAGCATTAGTTCCTGGAAAAAAAGAGCGAGGTTAACTTTTCAAATTTTGGAATACAATAATATTGGTGCCAAAATGAAGCATTCCAAAATGAGTAGATTGATATATATCGAAGAGGCACGTTGTTCCAGTATAGATATGTGACATCTGGTGATACAATTTTATTGAAACCGCGGGACATCTCAAGGGCAAGCGGGACATTTCGCGGGACGCGTTTCTACGCGGGTCATTTTGTTGAAACTTTCCCCTTCAAACAGAATTTGCTACGACTCGTTGCGTTTCACTGTATCGTACGCCGCCTTAAAGTCAATGAACAGATGATGTGTCTGCAAATTGTGTTCTCAAAACTTGTCGAGGATCTGTCTCAAGGGGAACATCTGGTCCGTTGTAGATCGCCCCACTCGAAAACCGCATTGGTATTCTTCAACAAAGGTTTTGTGCATCGGCCTCAGTCGCTGAAACAGGATACTGGAGAGAATTTTATGAGCAGAATTCAGGAGGGTTATGCCTCGATAATTACTACAATCGAGTCTTTGTCGCTTTTTGTACATAGGGCATATAAGTCCTTTCAACCAGTCCGTAGGTAGTTGTTCCTCAGACCACACCTTTAGGATAAACTGGTGAATTGCACTACACAGCCGCTAGATTCCACCTCCTCGGAATCCGGTTCTCCGGTTCTTCTCTTCGTCACCCCTAGATACTCAGCATCGAACCACTTACTATGCGTGGTTCCCGTTGTCATGTGTAACACTTTTCGCTGAACGCATCTGCACTGCTCGTTCAGGTCCAACTTTCCGTGTAGACTCTGCAGCAACTCCTTCCGCTGATAACCTCTGGATGTCTAGACATATCTCTTTGGCTGATCTCGAGTTAAGCACGTTGGACTGCCGGGCGCGTATCTTGCCTACCACGAGATAGTGATCCAAGTCTATGTTTGGGACCGCACATCTATGACATCTGAACAGTGCCGGCCTTCGATCAGCATGTGGTCAATCTGGGAGCAGGCCTTCCGATTGGAGTGTCTTCAGTTGTGCTTCCAAATGCACAGACGTGCATAATGGGTACTACAGATGGCCATTCCCCTGGCCGCGGCGAAGTTCAATAACCTCAAGCCGTTGTCGTTGGTGGTAAAGTGAAGGTTTTCGTACCCTACGGGACGAAAGAACTCTTCTCGTCTGACTTGTGCGTTCATATCTCCGAAGACGATCTTCACTCCTCACACGATTTCTCAAAGAGCGCATAGAACTTCTTTACGTCGTCGGTTTTATCGTTTGTCGGCGCGTAAACGTTAATAAGGCTATAAGTGAGGAATCTGCCCTTGATCCTCAATACGCGTAAACGGTCATTAATAGGCCTCCACCTAATGGCACGCTTCATTTGGTTTCCTAACAGCACGAAACCGACGCCCCGTTCCGGTCTGTCGCTGCCACTGTAGTAGATGTAGTACTTGAAAGAAGTCTCCTTGGTTGGATCAAGTGCCCGGAATTCACGTTCTCCAGTTTTTGGCTAACGCACCTCCACTTTTGCCGTCCGTAGCTCTATGGTCAAGTTGCCCGCGTGTGCCGGTTTAAACTAACATTCCAAGTGCCAAATTTCCAATCGTTGTCCTTTTTCGATTGCCTTGATTTATACCGATTGTTTCGATTCGTTTAATTCTCTGGATTATTCTGCTTTACTGGGGCTGCGATGCCTAGTCTCGTGACGGGCTGACGTCTTGACTGTAGCTGGCAAGATGCAGCAATTCATAGTTCAGCCGACCGCTCCGGATCAGTCGCTGTTTGAGCCGCCCCTAATTTGGAGAACAGACGCTCAGGCAAGTTTCTCTCCAAGGAGAACAACTTCAATCCTGTCAGCATACGACCAAATTCCCACTGGTTCACCGATCTTACCTACGTGGAGGTAATATTTAACACACATAATATTTAACATTTTATTGACTTCGTTTGCTACGATTCAAATGGCTAAAATTAACGCAATGCTTCAAGGCCACGCTTCAAAGACATGCTTTGACGCCACGCTTCACTGTGCTTGAATACAGTATGCCTCAAACGTCAAACCGAACACAACTCACAGTAAAGTTTCATGCACATATCGAAAGAAGGGAAAGATTTCCGTTGATAAACGACACGTATCGTGCACAGATGGTGCACTGTTCCAAGACTATCACTGCGGACCTGCCGCGACCTTGCCATGACCTCAAAAAACTCAAACGAGATTGGACAATAGCGTCTAAAATCGTTGCTAATCAGTCTGTGCAGAACCTTACGAAGGCGTTAGAGGAAAAGTTCGGTAACTTGCTCATAAATTAAAAATCATCGAAAATTTTTCATGAAATATTCATAAACAATGTTGAGCAAAAGTTAAATAAATACTCATTTTTTAACGAACTGATGGTGTGTCCTTTCTTTCTGGAATGGTCTATATACTCCTTTGGTGACCAATCTCCTGGGAATGTATCTGCTCGGAAAAACACCCTGTACAAAATTTCAGCTCAATCAGACCTAAAATGGGATGGCGTAAAGCGATTGAAACTTCAATCGCTTTGCACTACCCCGTTTTAAGTCCGATCGAGCTATAATTTTGCACAGAGAGTTTTCTCGGGTAGGTGAACAATGTGTGTAGGGTTTTTCTTCAAATTTTTTAGCTACTTTTTTTCCCATGATTGGCACCCTAACATAGGTATTTCCTTCTTATGTTCGGTTTTCTAAACCAAGAATAACTCTAGGAATTATGCCAGGTTTTCCGGGTTTTGACGTCTAGTTATTAGTACATATTTTTCACTTGCGGTCTCTCTATCTTCAAATACCGTCGCGGCTTACTGCGATCTCTAAAAGGAGAGGGGGTCACATAGAAACAAAACACATATTTCAATTATTTTTTCTGAGAAACAGCTCAAAATGGTCGGGATGAACAAAGCAAAGCAAAAAATGTCTTCAATGTTATTTTTTTTAAAAAGAGATAGAAAAATGGACTGAAGGATGTTTGCTGGATCAGTAAATAGCTGACAACTTGTGAAAAAATAGTTAAGTCGCAAAAAACAAAATTTGACCTCCAAAAAACACTTCCAAAACCATATTTTTCAGCCACTGTCAAGTTCCGCAACAACGCAAACAGCTCTGATGTAACAATACTAGAAGGGGAAAATCGATACAAAAAAAAAAACATCCACCAGACCACGTGACTCAGCTTCAGCCCATATGGAGCACCAAAGCCAATAAACAGATCATGTTGCGTCTCCATTTCGGTCATGTTTATAGACGTGCGAACGATCCTCGCGCTCGCTCGAAACTCAGGTGGATCATCGCAGTCCTAAAACGTTTTTCCTTCCGCTGTAAATAAGACACGCAACTACTAACCGCCAGTCGTCGGAATTTATTTCCACTTTCCACTGACACACCACGGTTGTTTCAACACACAGTTGCTTCATTTTCGCCCGCAGCCTTTCGCCAGCTCATCGATCGATTCCGGTGTTACAGGGCGAGTAATAAGAAACACGTGCTGAGCATGCAGCGCGGTATATCGGATCGCGTAGTCTTTCGACTGTTGACTCCCCGGGCAACTGTGGGGTGGAACTCTTAATGTGCTCGTTGCGGGAAAAGTTTTATTTTTTTTTTCGTGGTGCTTCATTCTGGATTCTGGATTTATGTCCGATTTTACAATTGTGGCAGTCGCGGTGGTGGTCGGTTTGCCTCCGGGTCTGGAAGAGTGAGTGACGATTTATGCGTGTGAGATCACCTCCAGTCTCACCCGGTTTGCAGTTCTGTGCACGGGGCACAGTGAGAAAAGTAAAGGAAAATTATCGAATCACGTGATGGTACAGTGGAAACAAATTTTTCGCACTGTGCTCTCTACACCCGAACCATGAGTTGATTTGTCGGACCGTATAAATTCTCTCGTTTCCTTCCATTCATTGTTTTTATTTTTGTATTAATTTTATTATATACAACAGGTTCGGGTCTCGAGCTGGAAGTGATTTGTTTACAATCAATTTTTATTTTGTATACAATGGGGCTAACTCACGCACATCCTTCACGAGTTGCTGCCTGCCTGCCTTGCTGCTGGACCGGGCACGGGCAGCACGGAACATATGGCAAGGTGTGAAGATTTTTTCCCGACCATCACGTCAGTAATGGCGCAGCTAATTTTAAACCCCGGGCCCGCAGTGGATGCTGTTCCAGAATAATTACTATTTACAATTTGTTAGCTGATATACTGAGAAGTGAAAAAGTAACAGTTCGCTTTGTTGACTTTAGGAAGATTCCATATTTTATTCGGGGGAAAAATATTCTTGTTTTAAAATCTATCTTTGCGCTGGGCGGCGATAATAAATGGCTGTAACATTTCATCTGGAGAAAGTTAGAAAATGCATAAAACGTTTAATTCGTTTGGTTAGTAAAAATGCCTAGCTAAGTTATTGAATTTTCAACCGGATTTACTGCGCTCCGAAAGCGTCCACCTTGTTGCTGACGATTTTTTGCCGCTTGACCCAACACAGTATGTTGACCCAGGCGAAGGCACAGGTACCGACGTACACGACGCGGAATTTCGGAGGCACCATGAGAAAGTTTAGTGTCTGCGCGGGGATCCAGAAAATGCAGGACCGGGCGAAGGTTGGCATGAATTTCTGCTTGCATTCCTCCAGGATGTTGGACTGTCGTTCCATCAGTGACATACCTGTGTTTTTTTTTTTTAAACAAAAAAAGAGAATTATTTTTGTTTGATTCCAATTTAACTGCAATTCAGTACATACCTGTGAAGAATAGTACCAACAGTGGTGGCGTCAGCACGAACTGATCCAGCAATAGCTTTTTCACGACAATGCGTTTAGCAGTCCCAGGGAAGGATCTATCCAGCCATTTGTACCTGCGCGTAGTTTGATGAAACAATAAAACAAAAGCATACACGTATACATATTAGTACGATAATGATTTGCAGCTCTTCAGACCGGAACTGAAACAAATCGCATTGCAATCATTTACATAGTGCAGTAAAATTTCCTTACGGTTACAGTCGTAGTGCTATTTACCTTTCCAGAAAAAAGCGTCCCTGAGCGAGTGTGTGAAAATGAATGCGAGTTTTTGATTGGCTTTATATGAGTATTTGGATGAAGCTCATCTAGAAACTAGTTAATGATTGTCGTTAAAAGAAACAAATCTTGGGCTAATAATTATGCATGCGAGGAGAGAAAAGTTTAAAGTAAATAAAGATTTCATTAGATGATTTTTCGTTCGAGATCACTGATGGAGCTTTGTGAACCCACCAATTGTAGAGGATCGGAGCGTAGATGAAGGTTCCCATGATTGCGTATCGGCCTAGCGTTGGTTTGTCAATATCTTGCGGGGGTTCGGTCTGGGGAAAGTAAAACAAAAACACGGCTAGAGCAAACATGCGTGTCACGATGTTCGCGATGTGATGCTACTTTTTTCAAACGGCTTCCTTTTGGGTTATTTTTAAATTTTGCAATAAAAAATATGTTTGCCGGCTGGTAATGAAAAGATTTCACGTCACGAAAGAAATGCTACTGCTTTCGCAGCATAATTATGATTTGAAGAGTGGAAATGTAACAAAAATCGTACTTACCAGGAATTTCCGCGTGATGGTTTGCTGGGAAAATTCCGCCCCCACGTACAAGCTTCCATATACCAAACCATTTCCCGCCAAAGGATGTTTGGTGAAAATGTTGGAAAAAGCTCGCAACAGTGTGGCCATCTTTACTCAGTAGTATTGTACTA
The DNA here is from genome assembly GCF_029784165.1 of Wyeomyia smithii. Lineage (NCBI taxonomy): Eukaryota > Metazoa > Arthropoda > Insecta > Diptera > Culicidae > Wyeomyia > Wyeomyia smithii. The sequence goes on from NC_073695.1 coordinate 276,712,478, forward strand.
TCTCTGCAAGAGAATGGGTAACAATGTTAGTTTTGTTTACGTTATGTGATCGGGTTCGGCAGCGGCAATCTACTAACCTTCTTTCTGCGATAGATCTGGCACTTTAGAAGAGATTTAGATGGTTTTCACTGCGCTAGTACTCTGAGCTGGTTTTCCGAAACGAAAACTTATGAGTAAAGCCCTTTTCTTTCAAAACTAGCAAATGCTGTGATAAAGGGCTTGTCCTGAGCTTAGTTACAACTAAAGAAGCTTGATTTGATCGTTCAGCACATTTTCTCTGCTGTCTCCAGTGTCTGTCACTTGAGACCTCTTCTAAATGGCACTAATAAAGTATCGAAATCTAAAAAACGCAGTCCTCCACCAACGTTTGAGTTGGTTGTCAAGCCGTGGAAATCAATTTCACTTCTGCTTCTCCTCTGATAATGGTCTTCTGGCAGGTCACAAGAGTGCTTGAATTTTTGCTCATGCGCGCTGGGGGTCACATCGGAAATTTCGACAACGTGTTTTCCTTGCCTTTGCTTTGGATTCACTTCTTTGTTTTGATTTTCCCGTTCCGCTCGTTTACGTATTGCGTTCGATCAGCTGATTCAGTTTTTTCTGTTTGGCGACGAGAAAAAAACACAAGCGCGGGTGGGAAAATGTTCCACCGCTGCAGCTTTCCCGGCCGGTTGCGACGGGTTAGTCAAAATTGACCAGTTTGCTTTCGAAATGGTGCCCTTGAATGATGTTCATTCAGCAAGCAAAGGGGACGCGCTGTTATGCAAGCAGATTGCGTTCGAATGTATACTGGGCGGTCAACTGTTGAACCTAGTTGATGCTGATGCGTTTGATATGTTGGATGAAAATTTAACTACACTGCCGGATGAATGTCTGAGCATATCATTAGCTCAGTGACATATGGCAGTAGCGTGTTAGAAGATTCAGTAGCGATGGTTTGTTTTTTTTTTCTTCCTATAAACTAGTAGAGCAAGCCCATTACTATGTATACGCCAGTGCCGCAGCCGCTATCAATTGATTTCAATCAACGAAGTCGCTCTCTTATGATGGAGATTGTTGTGAATTGTTTTTTTTTCTGCGTTTCTCTGCAGACGCATAAACGTTTGTCGGATATATTTTGAAAGAATGTTCCTATCCTAGTATAGTCTAGACGTACTGTTCTGAATAATAGTTTAGGAATAGTAGAAATTTTGTATCTCGCGTAAATATTTCGTCTATAATCCACTTTTCGAATTTCCCTTAGAAGTAGTGCTCAGAAGTTTCGTCTGCTCGAAAAGAATACCATCAAACCCTCCATGTAAAATTTAAGCCCAATCGGATCTTGGAATCACAAGCCTTACAGCGGTCAAAGTATCACTTTTTCGATCAAAGAAAAAATTTTTTTTTTCTAATGCCAAATGTCTTTGAAATGCATGAAACGTGATGATCTGCTGTTATCTCGAAAAAATTTTTTTTCGTAAAAATTGACTTTCTAAGTCTTCTAAAAATTTGATGCTCAGCGCCAATGAAATATACATATAAGAGAAAATTAACCTTCAAATTTCGCCTAGAAGTAGGGCTCAAAAGTTTCGTCTACAGTACCCTTTTTGGAATTTAATTTTCGAGATACTGTGGTCACTGTGTGCAGAAGTACGCTCCTTGTGCTGCAACCGCTTTCTGTCACAGATGCCTAACAAATCTCCACTCGATTTTTTTTTTACAAGCTCTTCAATTTTGCTCAAAATTGCATTGCTTGGTCACAAAATTGAACCCGTATTTTTTTATTTGCCTATTAGCACCCTAATTCAGTCTTAAAATAGGGTGACAATATGTTTGAATTTGTATATTTCCTATAGGGATCAAAATCTTTTTAAACGGTTTCAAACGCTTTGTCGTAGGTTGTCGCAGCTAAATTCTTCCGAAATTGTTGGTAGACACCTGAAACTTGACAAAAAACACGGACCCAGCCCGGGAGCTCCTGGGAGTAAGAAGATGCCGACCAACAAAGTTGAAAGTAACGATGAATGAATAATGAATAATGGATGAAACGCGACCACACGTTTTTCTGAAAGCCCAATCATTAACGTTTACAATATATATAATACACCTAATAGTTGTTCTGTTATCATGTTAAAAAAAGATTTTTTAAGGTGCAACTTTTTCTAGAAATAAAGCGTATTTTTTTACCATTTGTCATCTTCATATTTCGATATCTCACGTATAGTGCCTGCTACAGTCCTGAAATTTGGAACTTTTCAGAACAGATCGGCGACAGTCACTTTTCCGACTTTTGTCCGCCTGAAATCGTATAGTGCATAGTCATGATAATTGGATCTCATGCGATCATACAATATCGTATGCGGCCTCGCGTCTATTTGGCTTCGCGGCCGTTATGCCTTGTGCAGTATGCCCCGTATCCATTATGCCTCGCTTGTGTATACCTAGCATACTATGCCTAACATCCATATGTCTAGCGTCTATATGCCTCGTGTCCAGTCCCTGACCCATAATACTGGGTTGGTTCTACTTCCCAATAAAAATCCGAGAATGCGTAGAACACCGGATCTAAGAAAAAAAAAACACTTCACAGAAGAATATAAAAGAAAAAAGAAAAAAAGGAACTGATTCATCAATCACTTTTTCGGATTCCGAGGAAACTCTGAGCCTGAATGGCAATATTTACATCTAACCGACGAACAACACTGATGGCCTCGAAACCTAACCACAATCGTAACAGCAAAGAACCAACCGCTGAGGACAATAATGAATCTAACAGAATTAGATCCACATCGTACGCTACAACCCCAACCAACCAATAACTTGTTCCAACTCTTCCGGGCTCTGCTACTGCAAACACCGTTTCTACAGAACTAATCGTCACAAAAACAGCAAACGTGACCGGATCACAGGAGCAACGAGGCCCTATCGGTGCGGTGCGCACATCAAAGAAGAAACGGAATTGTAGGACAACCCTCAGTCTCCTGTGAGGGTCGCAGAGGGACGGAAAAGCTGGTTATCCTGTATTCACCTAAGGACAACAATGGGCTCAAAAGCCAAAAGCCAAAAAAATTGGACAACCGTTTTGGAAGCTCTGGCGAAACTCTCCTTGCGCGTTACTGGGTCGAATCATAACAACACAATCCCCCAACGGCCCCACAACTAACTACTTGAGATCTATTAAGTCCCTCAACAAAAACACCATACCGATACTTGCTCGAACCGGTTCGGAAGTTTACGACTACCTCACCTGTAGCGGGACCGTCATCATTCTGTTCCGGCGTGGCTTATTCAAATACTGCCTCCATCAGGTCACTCCCCGTAATGCCGCCAACGCTAAATCCCGACTTCCAACCTTTCCCGGGGTGGCGTGATAATCTCACTTCTCCACTGCAAGACCACAGGAAAGAAAGTTCCTCATCACTTAATCCCATGGTCAGAGCATTTCAACCCAAAAGGGCATCGGACCCTCTAATACCACTCCATCGGCCATAGCCACCGAACCGGGAAGATCGCAGCAGCCAATTTTTCTATACAGTGGAATATCAACGGCTAATACAAAAACCTTGGAGATTCAAAACTGTTAGTAAGGGACTACAATTAATGGTCCCTTACAATTGGTAAGGAAATACAATTAATTGCCTTACAGGAGGTGCATCGAGCCGATCCTTTGCGCCCCTGTTCATATAACAGGGGCGCCCCGCTCATCATTGTTAAGTTTATAATATGAGCATTTACAAAGAAATAGGCACTGCCGAGCAGTTCTTGAAAAGTTGATAAGCGCTCAAGGGATAGGCATTTTTCAAATCAGCGGATAAAATTTCGGAATTTGTTCGGCCAAAGCAAACGGCAGCTGCTATGTGGCGGGTCTAAAAAAACCTTTGTGATAAAATCGGTTTCAAGTTAAAAGATGCTAAGGAAACAATTGGCATGATTACGAAAAAAGGATGCTTCGATGTTTCAAGGACTATGAAGCAATGGCTATAGCTTAGTGGCAGAAAAAAAGTCTCAGCGTGGAACAAGGCTGCGAATATTTTTCAAACGAGCAAGACAACTACTACAGGAATCAAGAAACCCCACAGCAAAACGGGGTAGCTGGATGCTTTAATCAGACGTTGGTTGGAAAGCTAAAATCAATTCTGCTTAATTCAAAAGCTATTATGAAGATATTGTGGTCGGAAATTGCTCCGACGGCAACGAAGCGGTTACCCTATGGTGGCTTTAGCTGAAAACGTCACCCCTGCAGAAAAATAAATGAATGTAAAACCAGACCTTGGCAGGATACTGATTTTCAGCCATAATGCTAGAGCCAGAAAATGGCAACGATTGGTTATGCCTCAAATGGACACCAGTTTTGCAAAAAATTAGCGAGCGAAATCGTTATTGCAAGAGCGTCAAATTCGAAAAGGTTGCTTCCCTCACACTGAGGTGGACACAGTGGTTCGCTAATCAGTAAGTGGCTTCTTGTTCGAAGTTTACGCCCACAGTCTCGCTGTCAAACAAGAAGCTGATGTGGCTGAAGTGATCTGGCTAGCCGGTTTTCTGCATAATGTTGGTGTTAAGATTACGCAACCGACGATCTTGAAGGACAACCTTAGTTGAAAAGGGATGGCCCCAAACCTTACATCAAACACTATTTTATACGCGACCACATCGCAGCTGAACGCATACAAGTGGAACCTAACTGGATCAACAAGCAGTGGACGGACATCTTCTCCAAGGCGCTGGGCGTTGGATGAATTGAAGACCTACGGCGAACGATTGGGCTCCAGAATCCAAAGTGTGAAGTAGGCAATGCCAAGCAGGCCTTGTGAAGTTGACAAGTGCTCATGGAGAAAATTTCCAGTCATTCCGAATCAAGATCGTTCTTCGATTGACTGTTTTTCGTTCGTCAACGTTTGCCTGAGTATTAGTCCGTTCAAGTCGAAGCTCGATATTATCTAACAATTTTTCATTTACCTGATAGTTTGAGAAATAGCAGTCTAAAAAAAGATAGTCAACTAAGACTGCCGAGCATTTCCTAAGTTAACTTCATGTTTGGAGTTTTATTTTTTGAATTTTTCGCCCACTCATTTGGCGCCCTTCGATGATTGACCGCCTGCTTCGCCATCGCGTTAATCCGCCCCTGCATATGATCCGTGCAGTCGGCGGAAAGTGCCGCTGGGTTTATAATTGTAGCCAATTCAACGTCTATCGTACCGTGGCAATTGGCATATCTGAAGACATCCTATTCTACCCGATGCAATTTGACATTATTCTCCCAATTGTCGGTATAATGTTGGATACCTACCTATTTTCCGATTATGGTTGCGAGCGTTCACTTGCCCAACGGTAAACTTGCCGATGCACATAGGAGTAAATACGTTTAAAACCTGATCATAAGTGAAAAATTCAAAGTAAATCAACTTTGTATTGTAGTGTTTCATTTTGAAGTGTGGTGTACGCTTGATCACTTGACAGCTCATCAACATCCAAAAGTTATGTTTACGGTCTTAACGAGAGGTTTGAACCGACCGCAATTCAACACTTTTTTTTGTGCATGATGATGACGCTTTGATACCGTGAGCTAAAATATAACGTTCCGAAGATAAACAAGTGATTTTTAAATGAAACAACGATGGAGATTGTTGAAGAATGTTGATCGAACAGAAATGTGTACTTAGCATGTATCTCTCCAAATACCCAGGTGTTTGTCAAAATCAATATAATAAAACCCAAAATATTTGTTTTTATAAGTTAACTCAAAATGGGATAAGTTATGTCTCCGGCAAAATCCGGTTGAACGGCTTATATTACGTGAAAGTGCTAATATTTTTGGTTATAATGGTAAAGAAAAACCTTCCGGATGCTTCCGGTCTCATGTTTTATCGCAATGTGAAAATAATCAAGAAATTCTTATTTTTTCACTTCCTGGATAGTTGTTGCCTTGGTTACCCAAATGAAACTTTGTCAAACGACTAAATTGTGTACTGAAAAGGCATTTCATGATAAATTCAAGTATTTGGATGAATTTTGACCCGACTATGACTGAATTTAAATTTCATTATAAGAAATGTCATCCATCACTTTAAGGTGGGTTACTCCATGCAAAAAATTATCCAAATCCAATCATTCGTTTTTATTATCCCAATATGATACGTTTTCAGTGCAAAAATTTTTTTTAAATAATTATGATCAGGTTTGATGTTCTAAGTGTTCCACTGTGCGATGTTCACCCGAAACGGCAGCATGTACTAGCAAAAAATTTCAGGCCCGCTTTTAGTAAGTGACTCTTCTTCACTCTTTGTGGGGAAGTCTTAAAGCCAACCACCGCAGCTCTGCTTTCACCAAAATACTGGAAAATTTGGACCTCGTTGTCCTTAACGATGATTCCGAAACAGCGATCGATGTATCCGCCTTCCATTGTTAGCAAGTTCATGTGGAAAACGTTGGAAGACCCAATCATCGTCTCTATGGAAAACAATAACTCAAAAACATCTCCTCGCCCTACATGGTTATACGGCCAGGCCAACTGGGAGATATACTCACAAACTTTGGTTCAGCTTACAAAGGAAAGTCTATTGGTAAACATGGAGGAGTTCAAGAAGCGCAATGCGACTAACCCGATATCTTCCGATACAAAAGTAGCAGTGAAAGCCAGAAGAAAGGAACTTCGGGCCGCTAAACGACTCCATGTTGGCCACCCAGATAAACATAAGGCCATTGAATTACAATGAGTTAGGCGAAACGAATGCGCAAGATCAGCAAAAACAAACAGCTGGAACGTAGAAAGCATTAAACCTAGTAAAATAAATGCTTTAAACGAAAAACGAAAAGCCAAAGACACAGTTATCTGTTCGTCAGATGGTATCACATGTGACCCTATAACTGTCGCTGACACTCTTGGCGTTTACTTAGCCTCTTTATCCGCCATTGATACGATCCGAGATACGACAATGATTTCATACGAAGAAACAACGTAACCACACTATCGTTGAATAATCTGATTATCGCGGAAAATAATCGTTCCCTAGCTATCAACGCTTCTTTCCGCGTGGAGGAACTCGACCTCGCCTTGACTCCGTCGGCCCTGACGACATTGGCTAACCCAAGCTCTAATATCTCCCTGTCGAAACTAAATTAGCGTTTCCGAACCTGAGTGACTTTTTAATACCTGTAATACCTTCCCTGCAGCATGGAACCACAGCCAAGTAGCCGCTATCCATAAACAAGGTCACTACTCTAAGCCACTATCGTCCTATCTCGTTGACGTGCTGTGCCAGAAAAATATTAATACCTTTAGGACAACAATTTTCTAGCTCACCACCAACAGGTTTTTCGTCCTGGTCACGAAACAAGTATGTACTGCTCAGGGCTCGGATATGAGTTATAAGGCGATATGGAAGTAAATATGAACTCCACGTGTTATCCAAAAGTTCACTGACTAGGTGGGCATTTATTGCATAATTATTAGGGTGGGGAATCGTTATATGAAAAAAAAAGAAACTTGATAGCAGAAAGCCAGAACCAGGTTTCTTTTGAGTTCTATTTGGGGCCCCAGACAATCCTAAATTTATCGGAAGTCGATTGGTTTTGTCTCCGTTTGGCGCATTGCATTTCAAATTTATATGTAGATTTGTATAGAGAAACCAACTTTATTGCATTTTCTATTCCAAAGAGCTCAGAATGGCTCACACCGAAGGTTTCATGACTTCAAATGATAGGTTTTCTATGCATAATAACTTGGCCGAAGACTTTGAAGAGCTAGGGTGTCTCAAAAAAATACTAGAGCTGTTTAAAGTTGATTATGTCGAAATTTATGTTGCAAATCATGTTTTCTGCCAACACTGCCAGTGTAATTTTAGTGTAATTTTCATACAAATTTGAAATGCAATGCGCCAAGCGGAGACTAAACCAATCGACTTCCGGTAAGTTTAGGGTTGTTTGGGGTCTCAAAAAGAACCAAAAAAACTTGGTTCTGGAAAATCGATCACTTTGCCCCACCCTAATAATTATTCATAAATCTCTTACATGGTCAGACTTTCCAAGTAGCCATCGGTAAGCATCTCTCCTCAACCAGGACGACAGAGAAAACTGGTGTCCCGCAAGGGGTTGTTTTTTTGTAAGATTTGGACCACTGCGACCATTATTTTGATCTTTTGTGGTAAGGGTTCGTTCTTACGGTCACCATGTTGTTAATAGCCATGAAAGGTATTTTTAAATCCGAATTCAAATTTCGTTGCTGTTGAAAACCGAGTTTACCTCTGCATCCCCAAGACTGCGATGGAAAGTAAAGGTTATATCACCGTGGTAAGTAAAGTCGGGACAATGAGTACCTTTCTCATCAGACCCCGCGGGCCTACACTAGCGGCGCGCACAAAGGCAGTTCACCACCTGAAGCATCCTAGTGATTTAATATTTATATATTACTATTTCCGAATATTCTTGAAAATTGCACTTCGGCAGGCGTTGGTTTTAATAGGTTTACGTGAAATTATAGAAGTAACGGCTAAATGATCAGCTCGAGTTTATCTCTGCATCTCTGCGACTGTGGTGAAAAGGGAGGTTTGTGTTTTTATGTCACCGTGGTAATTGACGGAATCAAACAATGTTGCGTACGAAACTCGTTTATCACGAAACAGAACGAACGATAAGTGTCTTTCTTGCCAAACATTGCGATCTACTGCATACGGCGCGCGCGCGAAAAGCATCACTTTCGAGGAAGCAAACGCACGTCTGTCGACGTGGTTCTTTGGGAGGTACACATCGCGTTTTCATAATGTCATTCGTACTGCGCACTTAAGGGCTCATCTATTGATACCATGTCGACCGGAATATACTTGGTGGGAAATCATCCGACAAAACCTGAATCGCTTCGACTACATGTCTTATGATGATTGGAGAATCTTAGCTACTGAGAAGGAGTATTTTAATCGTAAGTTATTATAAATTTACGACCAGGAGAAATTCTATTCTATCGACTGCGGATATCTGTTTTATTTTCTTATTAAGATAATACCTGACTCTAATGACATTTTTAGAAAGCAATTCCGATGCCTGTCTTGATGAATCATGAGTTGGTTGAAATAGTATCAGATATGTTTGTTGAAAACCTGTTGATTATTTAGTTAAATCTAGCTATGAATTGGAAACTGTAGTGAGATATACCCTCTCCTGAATGTAACGATATTTTCTAAAATTGTAATCTTTTGTCCCTGGCACACACCCAAAGCATCATCTAGCTGTTGGGCATAGGTGAAGCATGTTCGCAATTCTCTTAAGCCCCGGGTATTCACATTTCTGCACACCCTCGAAGAAATGCATCACTACTGCAACTCTCCTTGGATCTCAGTCCTTCATTTATTCAATAGAAAAGATTCTCAAGCAATCAATGCTCTGTTTGTTCGTTCATATCTATTGATTATACGCAAAAGTATTGGTTTCAATTAAATCACTGCGCAGAACGAAAATTCTCTCTCACTCTGAAACTATTGCAATAGAAACGAAATACTTACAAAAATACTTAGACACTTAAGATCAACCAAACCGGATCTATAGCGGCACACACGGATTTTCAATTGCATCAAACGTATGTTTACATTCCGATTGCATCGGTGGTATCTAAGAAATTGTTACAATTTGGTTGGCTGCTCCCTCCCGAATCGTGCATTTAATCAAAGTTCAGATAATGTCAAGCCAACAATTATGGTTATGAGAAGTTTGCCAGAATTGTTATCCTTTCACCAGAAATCGCGAGTTTAATGTCATCACTATTTTGAGTTGTCGAAAGGCACTATACTGCTTGAATTGAAGCATGTAGCAGTCCTTCTCGAGTGGTATGTGGAAAGTCACGCATCTGGAGGCAAGATCTTGAGGCGTAACATTATTGCTACAATGTGTTATGTTCTACAAATCAATATTGGTAGTCGCCAACTAATTGCAATAGTTGATTTAAATTCGATGTTTTTAGTAATGTAACAGCTCGTTACACAAATACGCACAGTTACATTCAGCCAAACACAAATTCCGTCGTCTCGTTTAGAAAACTGCTTACTTCACTATGCATAACCATTAGGGTGGGGAGAAGTGATCGATTTTCCAGAACCAAGTTTTTTTGGTTCCTTTTGGGGCCCCCTAAACTTATCGGAAGTCGATTGGTTTTGTCTCCGCTTGGCGCATTGCATTTCAAATGTGTATGAAAATTTATATGGGAAAACCTTCTTTTTTGCATTTACCTTTCGAGAGAGCTTAATAATGATCTAATAATGCACTACATTGTGTAAAGGTATAGTATTTTAGATGCCTAACAACTTTGCAGAAGGCACTGAAGAGCTAGGATGTTCCTAAGAAGAGCTATAGCTTTTCAAAGTTGAGTATGTCGATTCAAATGCAGAAAATCTTGTTTTCTGCCAACATTACCAATGTACCAGTCAGTAGGATTCCCATTAGAAATAACCTGTCGTAACGAGTTTATACACTCAGCTCGATCAAACAAACAAATTCAGGTCAATATTCTAGGCGTAGGTAACATCTACAACGTGTTTCAGAGGTTACTTCTGATGGAAATCTGACTGACGCCGGTACACTGGCAGTTGTAGGCAGAAAAATGATTTGCAACATAAATTTCGACATACTCAACTTTAAACAGCTCCAGTATTTTTTTGGGACACCCTAGCTCTTTGATGTCTTCGGCCAAGTTGATAAGCATCAAAAAACCTACCATTTGAAGTCATGAAACCTATGGTTTAAGCCGCTTTGAGCTCTTTAGAAAGAAAAATGCAAAAACGTTTGTTTTTCCATACAAATCTCCATATAAATTTGAAATGCAATGCGCCAAGCGGAGACTAAACCAATCGACTTCCGATAAATTTAGGATTGTTTGGGGCTCCAAATAGTACAAAAAAACTTGGTTCTGGCTTTCTGCTATCAAGTTTGGTTTTTTCCATATAACGATTCCCCACCCTAATAATCATGCAATGTCTGATCGCTTCGTGTTTTTTTTGACTACCTATAACTGATTTTCTAGCTAGGATTTTCAAAGTATGATCAACGAAAAAACTTTTACGGTAATTTGCCAGTCCAATCAAAAAAATATCAAATTTGCTACCTGCTGGCTATGGGATGTTTTAAGAAAAGTATTCCAATACCTTTGTTCTGTTTTTTGTTATCCGTGTCCGTTGGAAGCGTAAATCTGCGTTTATGCAGATATAATTCACCAACAATATTTCCGCTTACTTCTTGGACGAAAACATCACGATTAACCGCACCGCATTTAGCACGAACAAAATCTGGCCACTTCTCTGAGCGTGAGTTCCTTTTTTTCCCTAGTCTCAAAACAATAAACCAACTAACGACCAATTGCGAGAGGAGAGTTCCTGGCCGCTTAGATCCACCAGCCGAAACATTAGCAGTGAATTAGGTATGCACAGCGAGTAGGAACTTGCAACCGCCTTTAGCTGGCTGAGCTTCATCATTGTCTCCACGATGACGATCATCGTGCTCGCGGGTTGATGGTGGCTGCGTGACGGCGAGAGCAATAAACGATGTTGTATTTCACGGTGGCAGTCGGTTCCCGCCCGGCGAGGATCGTCGGGAAAATAAAGTGTAAAAATGAGAAAACGTTATGCTTACTTATCGGTTCCGCAGCTATTCGTTGCTTGGGTCGTGCGCAGAGCCGATAGTGTTGACGTCGTACATGTGCCTCTACGTTTCGGGGTGAAGGTTTGCGGCACCCCGATACGACATGAGAGCATGATCGGCAGCGCAGGGTTGAATTCGACTGAATTTCGAGCTGGTATAGCGATGATTTTATTGATATTTGCATGCTTCGCCACCGATAAATGACAGCTCTAGTGATCGCATGAAGATCACCGTCGGCAGCCGGTAGTAGGCCGCATTCTCAGCTAAGCTTCCAGGTATTCTTTACACGTCCGACCTGAGCCGTGAACCCGTTCTCGGGTTTGCGTTTGCTTCTGATCAATCCAAACGGTATTGGAAGGTAGCGTTGGTTTACTGGCTGGCTGGCGATATGTACCATTATAATGCGATATATTCAAAGCCAGTCGGTCGAGTGGGTGGATGGGATAGGAATGTGTAGACGGGGAACGATGCTAAGTGCGATGATGTATGAGAGTGAAGTTAATGCGTGTTCTTGTTCACTTTTTCGCGGGCTGTATAGATAGGCATTTTTTGGTATGGAGCGACGGGTGGCTCTCTCTTTCGCTCTCTTTCAATGCTCGGCTTTGGTAACGAAACGACGATGGCGATTGCAGCGATGGCAAACTTGCTTTATGGGTCTGGCTTCTTCTTTTTTAGGGCGGACATACGCCGAGCGCGAAGTTGGCATTCATGATCAATCAAATGATGGATTCCGAGGCAAAAGCATCCGATGCAGCGAAGCTGGGGACGTTCGAACGAGAGGAAAGCGGAAGCAGTGCTGTGATCTGCAGGGAAAATAGAACGAAAGATAGAGAGCAAGAGCATTACGAAGTGCTGACGTAGATTTTCCATGTCATTATATCATTTCCGCTTATTGGATTGGTCCGATTTCGAGCGCGCGAACCGATGGCTGAAAGGAAATGGTGGAGAGCAATGATTCTGATGGTGAAATGAACAACGGGATGGAGAAGATGTTGCAAAAATAAAATTGAAAAAAAAAAAAACGACGAACCGGATCACCCAGTAAAACGAATTGGCGGTAATTTGATGATGTCCGGGTTTTTTTTATTATTGGAAACACGGCGAGCTTTATGACGTGGGGAACAGTACGTAAAAAATTGGGCTCAAGTCGAGCTTTATTCAGTGAAAAATATGCTCTGTAATCACTTGACCTGGTTCTTAAGCCCATGGTATGAAGTGTGAATGCAATGATTTGTTTTTACTATATGTACACCCAACGCAAACGGGGAATTTTTTATTACTTTTGGGCAATTTTTTATTACTTTTTGTGTCTTATGACTGCGCATTATACACAAAAAGTAACAAACAAAAAGAGTTAAAAGTTATGACGGCCACACGCTTGTATGTGTTTCTGCAGGAGAACATACAGCCAAGCACCGCAATGCATGCGTTGGCAAGACTTCACTCGCTGCATTTGTATTGATGCAATGATCTGGTTCATTTTTGTCTCCCTTCATCCACACATAATCAGAATCTCAACCGTCAACCTCAAATGTCCAATTAGAAACACTTTCGTTTCGTCCCCCAGTGTTTACTTGAAATGGAAATATGTAATACTGTCTGACCAGAGTTGCCGAAGTTGCGAATATTGTTCTGGATGGGCACGAGTTTTGTATATTCAAACAGGTCCAAATGAGTTTCCATGAACCAATGATTATGTGCTGTAAATAGCTTACAAGAAAGCGAATGTTTTTATTTTTCTCTAACGCAGTTCACAGATCGTGATGTCATTTTAAGGCGCATTTCAAGTCTTTGAAATCATCAACGTTTGCATACTCTATGACGGGGAAAATGTTGCTTGGCAGCTCTTGTCATATTTTTTCGCTACTCCGTATGCATACAACACGCGAACTAATACACGCCCACCGGATGAATTGGAGATTGAAAAAACTTGTAACATGTGCAACTTATGCGACGGTGTGTGATTTTTTTGACTTGAGGTGGAAAGGGAGCATTTTTCGACAGAAAAAACGTTGCATGTGGTTGAAACGACCATTATTAGATAGTCGTACTCTCATAACACGTGCTAAATATATGACAGTATGTGTTGTTACTTGACTGGGGAAGAATTTTGTTGCTTTTTAAGTAATGGATTTGTTACCTAAAAGGTAATTTTGCGCTATTGCTTCTAAAGTAATAAGGAAAAGTTTTGCGTGTATGTTTTTTTAAATTTTTTTAGCATGTCTAGCAAGACTATATTTTTTTAATTGCATAATTGGTTTTTAACCAATTTCACAATAGTAAGCCTATGTAGTTCATTCGTGCTAAACCAGAGAGGTAGCTTCAAAATAACTTTTTTAAAAGTATATTCTGAAACCTTTAACGCATCTGTTTTCGTTTTCAAAAAACGAGCATTTTAGTTTAAGGAATTGACAGTATTATTTACAATCACTACTCAATTTCAATTTCATAACGATTTCAGTTATAAATTTCATACCTACTTGAAAAGTCTTGTACATCGAGTTACAGTTCAACAAAGCCGGCGTTGACTACAGCATTGATTTTGTAGGTAGTCCATTTTCTCAGGAGTGGGACTACCCAAATAACAACAGGCTGACTTTTCTGCACCAAACACGAAAAGCTTGTTGCAGTTTGAATATGGAGTACTACCTGTGAAGACACTCAGGAGCTCAGAATCGCTACAAAGTGTTTCTATAGGCTAGAAGAGACCAAATAAAAAGGAGTCCTAGTTAGGCTTAGCAGTGTCGACAAGTAGCAGAAAAGGTTTAAATAGATATAATAGAAAAAAATGGAATAAATAATGCTCAGAATCGCCGAAAAGTGCTTCTAAAGGCCAGTCTGTTAGTGACGAACACTCGATCGAGCATTGATGAGAACAGAGGAAACGGTTTATCTATGATCTTTTATCGCTATAGAAAACTTTATTACTAATCAGGTTGAGATATAATTTGGGAGAATATAAAATAAACACGCGATGACGAGCGTTGAACGTTGATTTACACATTCCGTGAATCGAGATCATTGTGCGAATGAATTGAAATCATTGCGCAGCTTCCTCGTATTGCAATAACTTTCCGGTGAAATATTCATTAACATTTTTTTCCTTCCCTTATACACTGGGTCGATTTCTACGAATGAATGCATAGACTTATTGATTTGGATTTTCAAAAGAGTATTCTATTTTATGAACGGTATTATTTAAAGTTCTTCTTGTTTTTTCCCAGAATAACTGAACAGCAACATGATAATCGTATTGATAATATGATTAAAACAACAAAATGTTCTGCTGCTACTCATGCTCCACGCGTTCGTGAGTCATAACGCAGTTTCTGCTATGCCCCTCAGGCATTCCATGCCTGGCACATTACCGCAACGGTCAGAACGCGGATTCAGCGTTTGCAAGTGGTAATTTCCTAACGAGAATCGTGTGGCCATTATGCTTATTTTGGACATTTCTTTACCCCTTAACAGCAACAATGTAAAAATTCCCCAAGAATTATCTCGTTCGATAAATATACATTTGGTCCTTCATGTCGGCGGTTGTGGAGGCGGCGGCCGGCTTGATGCACCAACAGCGTTCGCTATTTAAATCGTGAGAGTTTCCGCCGTATTGTATCCCATTGCGAGTACGGTGCTTCCAGAATTGACGACCATCAATCACTGCGCTCCGCTGGGCTGCGGCTCAATCGCGGCTATCATCTCTCCGTACGTCACACGGCGCATGATCCCAGCCGGGCTAATCGTCTTTTTCCTCGCTCGCCGGCAGGAATCCTTTCCGCTTACGTTCACACGGGGCGGTCCAGTAAACTCGAAGGCCCGCTCGTTTGGTACTTCGCAGCATAAACTCGTCCGCGAAACGCGAACGAGAGAAACAATTTAAGCCTAATTGAAATTCACACAATGAATGCAAGTTATAATTATAATTTATTTAAAAACGTGAACTACTGAGCCAGTTTTACCCCGTTTGTCGTTCGTTCGTTCGGGTTTGCGCTAGAGTCCTCGACTTTTATAACTATAAACGAGATGCTTCTTTCGGTAGCTAGAGTATAGCTCATTATAAATGGCACTTTTACGAGCTGCTTCGAGAGCGAGAGAGTGAAAAATGAATCGGTGCGATAATCTTGCGACAAATGATCACTTTTATCACCAGAAAAAGAATCGGCACTTGCTTTTATAATAATTATCACACCTTGACGGTTTCAAATTCATGTCTATGACACTGAAAGGAAGTGAAAATATTTCCTCTTCAAATGGTATCAAGTTTTACTCAGAAACCATCTTCATTTGCCTGCCGCGGCAGCTCGCTTACTAACTGCAGCTTCAGTTCAACCACGCGCATTATCGCACCCGTCGGCGGTGGCGGCAGCGGTCGCAACTGTGGAACCGCGCAACGACACACATGGACCGACGTTCTCTCGCTCGCCATTGCCCCGCAGACTGAAGGTCCCGACTAAATGCTCCAGGCAGCTGTGGCTCGGTTTAAAGTCATCGTCGCCGTCCTGGTCGTTGTCGTCGTCATCATCATTATCACGCCGAGCTTGTCGATCGTCGCGCGGTCACTGGGTGCCGTTGAAGTTGCTGTCCAACAACGGTCATCATAGTACTAATCACCATGTTGCGCATCCAGTCAGCCAGCCGAAGACGGTCACAGTCATCCTGGTCGGATCGAGTTGACCATCGCATCGGCGGTGCAATTGGAGCAACGGAACTGAGGCCCAAGAAGAAACGGCGAAACGTTACAACCGTATCGGCTAGTGAGCAGGCATGAACACAGCTTTGCTCTTCGTTTCTCCGTTGATAATTGGCATGCATAATAATGGCCGTGTACTTATCTCGAGTTTGCCACGGTTTGTAGGGTCGCCCTTCGGCAAGACGCGGCGAAGATTGGCTGTTGATGGGCAACCTGATAATAGAATTGAGCAATGAAAGGATCATGATTATTCACGGCATAAAACAAAACAATTAAAAACATCAACATTGGCGTTGGGGCGCTCTGGGAGCTTCAGCTAATAATTTCGGAAGTTTAAATTCAGATGGTCGTTAATTTTATGTTTGCTTCCAAGTTGTTAATTTGCGAAAAATGCAACAAAACGACGAAGGGTTACACTTTGGATGCAGGTGTAAAGAGCAGTCTGTTTAGTTCCGGTGTCCCAGACATGTAAAGTTGATAAAGAGATTTCATTGGTTGGGTTCATTTCCATTGCGTTTAATGCGATTGATGAAGTAATTTTCCATTGTTCATTCTGTATTATATGTTACCGTAATGACACGAAATGAGTTCGAAAATGTTATTCAGTTGGTAATTGGACCTTGTTGACGTAAAGCATTAAGGATGTTTGTCAATTACTGAATAAAAGTAAAGGCTTTGAAAGTTGTATAAAAAGTTGTCATTGAAGTGTCTTAAATTGCAAAAAGACCAACCATTGTTATGTTAATTTTAACTTTACAACTGAAATAAATGTTCATTGTACGAGTTTCAACTTCAATACTTTGAAGGATCAATAACGGCGCCGGTCACCACCCTGCAACCAGATGGGAAGAGAAATGGGATGCCAGAGTAACCTTTTCTGTTTAGAGATCGTATCAACACACAAAAGTCACAGGAAGGAGATTTTTGTAATTAGTTAGTCCTGTCTCTATTTAGTTATTTCTGGTTCATATGCTGTTTCTCTGGATGATAAGAGAAGCACATTCAGCTCATTCATACTTGGTACCGGCTTGGATTAGCAGACAGTAAGAATGCTGTTGGGGCCGCGCACAAGTTTGTTTCGATAGAGCACCAAGTTGTTTAATTTCTGGACTTGAGGTCGATTTAAATCAATAGCCAAAAGAATGCTGTTGGGGCTACGCACAGGAGGTGTTTGGTATATCTGAGTGAGATGCAAAATATTATACTACACGATCCGATTTAAACCAATATACCATTTTTGTGTTGTACCTTTTCGCACTTCAAGTTGTACATATTGATGCAAAAGTAGAAGATACAAAAGAGCTACTGAGACTTTGAGTAATGCACTGACCATCGCTAGCCATGCGATTTGTGTAGTTTTAAGGCACCACTTTAAGTTTTCTTTTTTAAGTTTTCAACCTCTTGTTGTTGGTTTCGTTAAAGTTGATATTCCTAATTCGGCTGTAACTATCCGGTTTGCTAAAATCGCAAGTGTTCAATTTTAGATGTACACCCCGTTTTTTCCATAGTTTTTTATATAGATTCACAGGAAGCATTGTCAAATGATCCCTCGATATAAAGAAAAGCTGTTAGTGAGATTTGTTTAGCATCAAAAGTCTTCTATAGTTTTGAAACCAACGTGGAAAATGCTTTCCAGCCGTAGTATCATGCTGTTAGAAAGGACTCCATAATATCTTTGCTTTTGTGTAGAATCACTTGAAAGATACTAACTGGTCCTGGCGATATGGAGAATTGTAAGAAAAGCGAATATATCGATTGTTAACTGTTAGACAGCTTTCATACTCTGTTTAATTTCCAATAATGTTAGCCTTGTTAAAAAGCCTTCTAGATAATTTTCCAAGCTTCTCAAGTTTAGTGTTCCACAAAAAAACCTGGATGGTTCTTCTGTTATATCCATTCTGCTCACCAATTTCAAAAATATATTCCATTTAATTTTTCTTTCCTTTATTACTGAGAGGTAAAGATTCCATACGGTGGATCCTATGGTAAAAAGCAGCCATTTTATGCTGGAAAGAGGGGTTCGAAGTGCTAGGTATTACCCGTTTTGTATTCGTGAGGTTCCTAAAGATTTCGAATTCAAAGTGGATTGAGTTTTTAACAACAACTACATTAATAAAAGGAAGCCTGTAGTTAAGTTCAATTTTCAAAGTAAACTGGATGTTTTATGAATACCACGCGAAATTCTTAAAAAAACTTCTAAGTCACCCTGTTTTGAAATGCAAAAAATATCATCGACGTACTTCCACCAGCGATCTTGTAAACAGTCTTTTTCTTTTAGTTTATTTTTCACATGTGTCATAAAAAGTTCACATAGGAAAGGTGGAAGATGATTCTTCATCGGTGCTCCTTTTGTTTGTTTGTAAAATTTCTCATGAAATGAAAAATAATTGTCTTCCTTGCAAAGTCGTGTTAACTTCAAGTAATTGCGTACTTTAGTTTTTCAATGGTTATCACATCGTTGGGAGAGCAGCCAATCCTCCAAAAGCTTTATAGATTCTTTTACTGGAACACTTGGGAAGAATGCTGTGATATCATAAGAAACCATTATCCCGTCAGTATTAACACCCCCCGAGGATTTTAAATTTTGAACAAAATCCCCTGTGCTTTTAACAGATCGACTAGGAAATTTGTTCGGCATTGATCGAAACTCCTTATCCAACCATTTTGCCAATTTTTCCCTTGGCGCCCTCACAGCAGAAACGATTTCTCTCGTTTCATTACCAAGTTTATGTACTTTTGGAAGGCCCTTTATTCTAGGTTTGAAACACGAAGACTCTTTAAAGCATCACCAAAAATAGGTTGGCATTCTTTAAAAGTTTTTCCAAAATTTTTCACCATGTCGGCAAGAGGGTTGACTCTCTGTTGTCTGTATGGGCCATTATTAATTTTCTCCAACATTTGTTGATCGTAGTCATTTTTTTTTCTTCATCTATAATTTATTTGACACGGCACAAATACAATTTAATGTTTAACGGCGCCAATTATATCTGGTAGCTTACTTTCTAAAGTATCTTAATAACTAAAAGCAAATTTTTTATCCTCGCTGCCGACTACGAGCTGAAACTAAATCTAACTTAAAGCTAGAATGTTTTGCATTAAAAGCACTGATTTGTTGTTTGATGGTTTTCCATCGCCATAGGTAAGCAGCATATTGAATATGTTCCGCTGCTGGGCCAAGATATTACGGACTGGCATATTGGGTTGTCTCCCTCGGGACCTGAGAGTATCGTGCGGGTCTAGTTGCTGTTTCCGGATCCGGGGTCTTAACGTGTTCTTGTCGTTTGGTTGGATGTAGGCGGAAGGGAATAGGATTAAACTGGGGCGTGGATGGATTTCAGGAAAACGTATATAAGGGACATGTAGGATAGGTCACGGCTCGCCAAGACATCACGAACAGGAACAGCCGGCTGTCTACCCTCGGCCTGCAGGGAAGCTATTAATTTAGACCTGGCGTCACGGTGTACAGGGCATGACCAAACCACATGCTCTATGTCGTGATAACCTTCACCACAGGCACAGATACCACTTTCCCCGAGCCCAACACGACGGAGGAGCGCGTCAAATCTATAGTGATTGGACATAAGCCGGGACATCACGCAAATGAAATCCCGACCTACATCCAACCCCTTGAACCACGGGTTCGTCGATACTTTGGGGATTATGGAATGTAACCACCTTCCCAATTCCCCTCTGGTCCAAGCATTTTGCCAACTGATGATCGTATTCTGACGTACAAGTGCGAAAAATTCATTAAAGGCAATTGGTCTTTCATAAATATCACCGTTTGTTGCGCCCACCTTAGCCAAAGAGTCCGCTTTCTCATTACCCGGTATCGAGCAGTGAGAAGGGACCCACGCTAAGGTAATCTGAGTAGATTTTTCGGATAAAGCACTCAGATGTTCCCGTATTTTCCCCAGGAAATTTGGAATATTCGAAGAAGGGTTAATATTTTGGGACATGTGATTGAAATACAATGTCATAAAACGGGTTTGAGAATTAAGTTCGATTAACCTTTCAAAATTTTCAATCACGGGACGGTTCAAGACCTCACATTTGATTAGAATACGAGAAGACAGGCTCCAGAAGCGGTTTTTCAATGGTAGTACTCCAGCTAAAACCTCCAAACTCATCGTATGGGTCGACTGCATGCAACCTAAGGCGATACGCAAACAACGATATTGTATTCGCTCCAGTTTGATCAAATGTGTGTTTGCTGCGGAGCGGAAGCAGAAACACCCGTATTCAATAACAGACAATATCGTTGTTTGGTAAAGCCTTATAAGGTCTCCTGGATGGGCTCCCCACCATTGTCCGGTTATTGTACGAAGAAAATTCACTCTTTGTTGACATTTTTTCATCAGATACCTCACGTGACAACCCCAGGTGCCTTTAGAGTCGAACCAGACACCAAGATATTTGTGTACCAAAACCTGAGAAATCGTTTTACCCATTAATTGTGTTTGAAGCTGAGCAGGTTCATGCTTCCTAGAAAAAACTACTATCTCAGTCTTCTCCGGAGAGAATTCGATACCTAGCTGTAAAGCCCAAGCAGACAAATTGTCCAAGGTATCTTGCAATGGTCCTTGCAAATCGGCAGCTTTGGCTCCTGTAACAGAGATTACACTGTCGTCTGCAAGTTGTCTTATCGTGCATGAATTTGCCAGACATTCGTCGATGTCATTTACATAAAAGTTGTGAAGAAGGGGGCTTAAACATGAGCCCTGGGGAAGACCCATGTAGCTAATGCGAAAAGTTGCCAAATCGCCGTGCGTAAAATGCATGTGCTTTTCGGACAACAAATTGTGCAAAAAATTGTTTAAAATTGGAGAAAATCCTTGTCGGTGAAGTTTGCCCGAAAGAATGTCAATAGAAACGGAATCAAAAGCCCCCTTAATGTCCAAGAACGCAGACGCCATTTGTTCTTTGCGAGCATACGCCAGCTGAATATCTGTTGAAAGCAGCGCAAGACAATCATTCGTCCCTTTGCAACGGCGGAAGCCAAATTGAGTATCCGATAGTAGGCCATTTGATTCGACCCAATGGTCTAAACGACGGAGTATCATTTTTTCCATCAATTTCCGGATACAGGATAGCATTGCAATCGGCCTATAAGAGTTGTGATCAGAAGCTGGTTTTCCCGGTTTTTGGATGGCGATCACCTTCACTTGCTTCAATCCTGCGGTACAATGTTTTGCTCCAGGAACTTATTGAACAAGTTCAACAAGCGCCTCTTGGCATTGCCGGGTAGATTCTTCAACAAGTTGAATTTGATTCTATCGAACCCAGGTGCGTTATTGTTACAGGACAGGAGGGCAACTGAAAATTCTGCCATCGTAAAAGGTGATTCTATCGCATCGTGGCCCGGAGACGTATCGCGAACAAAGTTTTGCGCAGGAACAGAGTCCGGACATACTTTCCTGGCAAAATCAAATATCCAACGACTTGAAGACTCCTCGCTTTCGTTGACCGTTATACGATTTCGCATTTTTCGGGTTGTGTTCCAAAGAGTGCTCATCGATGTCTCCCTCGACGTCTCGTTTACGAACCGACGCCAATATCCGCGTTTCTTTGCTTTAGCCAAGCTTTTAAGCTTGGTATCAAGCTCCGAATACCGTAAATAGTCGCTAGGTATACCTCCCTGCTGGTAGGCCAAAAACGCGTCGGATATTTGCGTGTAGACATCGGAGCACTCTTGGTCCCACCACGGAGTGGGAGGCCGTTCTTTGGTCGTTACGCCGGGATATTTCTTCGTTTGGGCTTGCAACGCGGCGTCGAGAATCAAGCCCGCGAGGAGGTTGTATTCTTCAAGTGGTGGATGATGTTGAATCGAATCGACCGCTTTTGAAATCATTTCCTCGTATAACTTCCAATCGACATTCCGTGTGAGGTCATACGGAATGTCAATTGGTCGCATGCGAGTTGAACCGTTAGTAATTGAAATAAGAATAGGCAGTTGGTCGCTACCGTGAGGATCGAGGATTACCTTCCATGTGCAATCCAACCGTAGCGACGTCGAACATAAGGATAGATCCAAAGCGCTTGGGCGCGCTGGAGGTTTCGGGATACGTGTCATTTCGCCGTTGTTTAAAATAGTCATGTCGAAGTCATCGCAAAGGTTATAGATTAAAGAGGAGCGGTTATCATTGTAAGGGGAACCCCAAGTCACGCCATGAGAGTTGAAGTCTCCCAAAATCAAACGTGGCGAGGGAAGAAGTTCTATTAAATCAAAGAGCAACCGTTGCCCAACCTGTGCTCTGGGAGGAATATATATTGAGGCAATACAAAGCTCTTTACCTTGTATTGTCATTTGACATGCGACAACTTCGATGCCTGGAATCGAGGGGAGGTTAATACGATAGAAAGAATAGCACTTTTTAATCCCTAGAAGTACTCCTCCATAGGGGGTGTCTCGATCAAGGCGAATAATATTAAAATCATGGAAGTTGAGATCAATATTTGAAGTAAGCCAAGTTTCACAAAGGGAAAATGCATCGCATTTGTTTTTATTTATCAAAACTTTAAACGAATCAATTTTTGGTAAAATACTTCTACAATTCCACTGTAAGACAGAGATAGAATCCTTCATATACGCAGTTGAATTAGGCATCGAAGGATACAATCGCTGCAAGGAGGGGCCATTGGGCAGTCAACTGCTTCAAAAATAATCTAACTGTTGGGAGAAATGCCGTGAGAAAATTTTTAATTGGATCGGGTACATTGAAAGTTTCAAAGATCCAGTCCACAATGTCAGAAAAATTGACCTGTCCAGCATTTGTTTTATCAACTGGATGTGCAAAAGGAACAACTGGGGTTTTAGATGTTCCTGGCAGTGCTGGGAACTCCTTCTGGGACTTTAAATTTGCAAGCCCAGGAGGAGTTTGCTTCGGTTTATCCGCAGCACTGTTTGGTTTGCTTGTAACTTTCATTTCACTTTGAGAAATCTTAGGACCTTTTCTGGGAAGTTTAGGAGAGGAAATATTTTTCCTCTTTCTAGACTCTCCAGGATTGGCGTAAGATGTTCCCGCTGGTGAATCGTCAGAATCGGTTTCACCAGAGGACAACAGATCATGAGGGTTTGATGTAATGGGTGAAGTGGTAACGGTCTTCTTCAGCATCTCAGCGTAAGAACGCTTCGAACGCTCTTTGAGAGACCTCTTTATTTTATCCCTGCGCTGCATGTACACCGCACATGTCGAGAGCTCATGCTGACTCTCCCCACAGTGAATGCATTTTTCAGCATTTTTACTGCAGGAATCATCCGCATGATTCTCCCCACACTTGCCACAACGTGCCTTATTGCAGCAGTAGGCGGCGGTGTGGCCTAACTTTTTACAATTCAGGCAGTTCATGACGCGAGGCACATATAATCGCACAGGGAGACGAACCCGGTGGATCGAGACGTGGCTTGGTAGCGCTGACCCGGCGAACGTAGCTCGAAACGAGTCTGACGGGGTGTATACTGTTTTGCCACCGATGATCGATGCTGACCGCAATTGCTTGCAGTCGAGCACCTTTACATCGGGACAGGTTTTGTTTTTAAAGCACCCTTTGGCACTTGCCAGTATACACTCGACGGACAGACTCGAATCGGTTATGACACCATCGATCTCCACGTCTCGTGCGGGTATGTAAACGCGATACTCGCGTGTGAAGAGCTCAGAGCAAGCTATATCGTTGGCCTCTTTCAGGTTACTGACCACGACACGGAGCTTGTTAGGCCGGACCTTGGAAATTTCGGTCACGCCCTTGTACTCCTTCGTCAGGTCTTTAGAAATCTGCAAGAGGTTCAACTGTTTCGATTTCGGTCCCGCCTTCGGCCGAAAATAGACAGTATAGCTGCCCTGGGCTCCGTCTGGGTAAAGCCTGCAGCGAGGGGGGACTGAAGAATGAACAGGGGAGGGGGTAACAGATGGGTCAGGGTCAGAGGGGTTCGGGGATGGTGGCGCGGGAGGCGAGGGATCTACATCCATCCCGCTAAGTCTAGCGCACTAGCGCCGACAAGAGCACGTACCCTTTTACTTCTCCCTTCCAGTAAGGTTGGTTGTCCGATCGTTCGAAGTTGCAGCCGTTACAGCCAGCAGCACCAATACAGCAGCACCAAACAGCCACCAGCAGCGAGCCAGGTGTGAGATCACTTTACACAGCGATACAACTCACTGTCAACTGATGGCTTCTTCTTTTTCCTCTTCTGTGTCTCGTCCACTGCTGTAGCACAATTCAGCCAGCAGCCAAATCGGCTTACGCACCAGCTGGTAGTCACGATGCGAAACAGTTGCACAAAGGCGCGACCTTGAACCCGGATTTATTTCACTCGACCAGGCAAACAATGCCAACACTTGTTCACACGTCTTTTGTTTTATATTCTATCGGAGCGATCACCGATCACACGTCCGATACTGATGCGTGTTCGGCACAGAATGTAGTCATTTTTGTTCAAAATAACAATTTTGTTCTCCTTGTCAGCTTATAAATAGAAGACAGGTTTATTTCGTAATTCTTTAATCGTCTGTAACACAAAAGTTATAACATTTCAGTTGAAGCCGAGTTAAGCCAACAAACTATAACAATATTGTTGTCTAGTAAGTATCAAAGTTGTGTTAAACGATACGATTTATAAATATAATGCTTGGATTTGAATATTAAAATACATGCAATGTTTTATATGTTTGCCTATACATAATTGCATATCAGTCCCATATGTATTTTCTCCATTTTTTAGTTAAATATCAGATCCCATCTACTTTCTACTTCACTATCGATTGAGGATTCAAAAATGTTCAAATTGTCCCATCTTAAAAATAATCGCATATCAGTCCCACCGAATGTTTTTCCTGAATATGGCCTTTTTTTCACTTTTCACGCTTCTTCTAAAAAATCATTATTTTATACAAGGTGGTTTTGAAGAAATTCCACACAAAAGTTAATTTTAAATAGACACTAAACTGTACTTTTCTAGTAGCTCGTTCTAGAAAGGCTTCTTGCCTTCGCCAATCGGGGGGATAATAGCCTCGAGCAATGTTTCTTTCTTTTTAATTCCCTGTGAATGATCTGGACGTTTTTCAATCAGTCAATATGAATTTGTCAGAATTCAGAAGAAAAAGTTTTTAGATGTTTAACTGTAAAGGGGCCATCCACATACCACGTTGACAGCTTTGGGGGGGTGGGGGGACCTGGGTAATGTTCACGGTCTATACAAAATTTTCAGAGTTTATATGGGCAGTTGTCTACGGGAGGGAGAGGGGGGGGTCAAAATCGTTGAAAATCTGTCCACGTGGTATGTGGATGGCCCCAAACAGCTTTCAGACTTCAACCATAGAATTTGCTTTATCGACAACGGCCTTGAAGTAGGTAAGGGATCTGACCATCCCTCTCTTGAGTACTGCTCTTAACCACTTCTGACCGTCGACACCCGACCGTCTTTGTAATCTGCTGAGATTGTTTGGTGTAACCCTCTCGGAATTCTTATTGTCAGCTTCTAAATATTCGGTTCTTCGTAGATATGGATTTCTTAACTTAGCCCTACAAATCTAGAAGTATAATTCTAGATTTTTCATGTATAAATAAAATAATTCTGTTTTTTATTTTCCGTTGTGGTTTTTATAGGATTACACATTTTCTATCCGATTTACAAAATATGTTTTGACTGCTATCGACGTCCAAAATTAAACATTTTCCATGTGAATCCGAGTTTTATTCACATTCATTCCGTGTTTTGTTCTCTACATACTTAAATTCTACTTACACTTCTCCTTAGTAGTTGTCTTCGTAAATCCGATGAACAAATTCTTTTGATTAGCCCCCAGGTAATCTGCCCGCGAGCTGATCCAAAGAGCAAGTTTATCGGAAAAACCAGTTCTTTTGAACGATACAATTTATGAGATTACGTTCTTTCAAAGAACTTACTCTTCAAATCAGCACGAGAGCGAATGGCCTGCATTTATATAGATTCAGAAGATCAGTGGACTAGTTTGTTCGCTCTTTTCATTTCACTTTTGCTGTCCGTTCGTGAGGCCTTGTGTTTGTGGGTGAACTGTGGCAAGGTAATTTTTGCTTGCTCTCGCGACTGGGGGGTTATGTATAGCAAACAGCCGGTGGTAGCTAGTGGCTGGGAGTTCTATGACATTTGGAAGTGCGGCTTTGCTCTCGGTAATAAAAGCGTAAAGCTTTCACATAGCTCTCGCTTGTGGTGTCTGATCAACAAAATCAGCAATCAGCTTTTTACCTGAAGTAAGGGATGATTTATCGCTCTTTAAAAGAGAGCGGTAGATTAGTCACTCACTTTGAAGAACCAAATATCGAAAGAATGGAAAGTTTCCATTGAATTCTACTATCAATTTCAAAAGTTAATATTAAATTTACACTTCCGCATATACATATGCAGAGCCAGATTTACGATTGTGGGGGCCCGGGGCCCAGTTTACATTGGGGGCCCCAAAATAAAACAAAACCGTTTTTTTATTGTGCGAGTTGAAAACATTTATTTGTTATTGAAAAGTTAAAAATTTGCTAGAATTTTTTCTTACGGGTTTTTTTTTGCAGAGTATTTATTGAATAATCAACATTCAACTCCTTCAGAATATTCAGAATATTACTCTCAACTTAACAATGCTAAGTTTGACAGCCTTTCATTCTTCATAGTCGTACGCAACCTATTTTCAATCAGTTTCATCTTCGAAAAAGACCATTCTCCAGTTGCGTTCGAGATCATTAGGCTCAAATAAATCCTTAAATAAAATAATTTTTGCAAGGCACTAACGAGTTTTTGATTTTTCAATAATCTTCTAGCTCCACTTTGATATACGCAGGGTTTTGTGGCGATCGCTCATTTCGAATTAATGTAATAATAAATTCGGTTCTTGCTCACTGTTTACAGCCAGATCTAACTGTCGAATGATTTGGACCAGAGGTGCCAGATGTTTTGGAAAGATGTCTGTAACTGCTCGAAATCCGCAATTTTTTTCTTGATATCTGAAAAAAAAAACCCTACCGCAATCTGCAAAAAAATGCGATCCACAGGCAAAAATTTGCGCACAATTTGAGAAAGACTGCAAATATAAGGCTACGCTGGCAATAATCTACAGAAACTAGGAAAAAACTACACACAGGTCAATAAAATCTGCACACGGACTCTAAAAATCTGTATTTCGCAACGCAAATCTGATATTTTTGATTCGGACAGGTAAACTTATTTTTGGAATCAACAGCAATGCATTAAAAAACTTGTGGATTATTTTCTTTCCTGCTTGATCTCCCATGCGCGCTGGTTTGATTCAAATGGTGTGTTAAAGTGCGTCATTCAAGAGAATCGAAGGTGAACTCTTACGGATGTAGTTGTGATATTGGCGCTCGCGAAAAAATAACACTGAAGGAAAGTTTCAGATTGAAATGATCTTTTCATATTTCTTGCTGTAAATTGAATTTTTGATTGAATTTCATTTTTGATAGCGAAAAGAACTTTTTCTCGTTTGGTGCCCCCCCCCCCCTTGAATCCGGCTCTGTACATATGTATTTCGTATTATAATAACTACGTAAACTCTTCATTCCTTCGATATATATTTGATATCATTCTACTAATACGCTCAAACAATATTTTCAAAATTTGAAGAACCTGATCTTTATATCAGTTTACGAAAAGATTGCCTACCTCTACAGTTCACTAGTGCATGGCCACTAGGACGGTCTAAATAGCAGCGGATAACAGAAACGACACAGGGTATGAGTGTAGCAGTAGTAGTAGCAGCATCAGCGATAAATGAAGCAGCACTACTTCTTCCTCTTGTACCAAGCTGCGGTAACGGCAGTAAAGGTCTGACGTATTTTGGCAATACACAAACGGGGATGTTGATAATCAAAAATCTGTCGCCCGTCAAATTGTCAGTTTGGAAACAGTTTTTCACTATGTTATCAGAAGGGGAGCTACGAAACCGCAAGGTTACGGAGTCCGCTTTGGCAAGTGGGTAGTCGTGGGTTCGAATCTTAGTAGAATCGGGCCATTTGGTTGTCAAAGGACTTCAACATAGGTTTATTCACCATTCCTTCAAGCTAAAATCTACATTACTCCTGTTGACTCTCCTCCTTACAAAAATATGTCCGTCTTATAATAAAGCTGGTCTGAGTAACGTATGCTGCTGCTGGGACACACAAGCTGGGATATAAATGATAAGCGTATCACTTACTTCAATAGTGATAATGTCTATAATATGAAGTGCGGAGTACAGAAAATAACCGGACAATATCACAATAGATCAAATGTCTCTGGTCGCAGTGATGAGTCCACACATAAAAAAGTGTTATCAGAAGAGTGCCTTATTCCCGCCGCCGCGAATAACGCAGAGGTGCAATCAGTATCATACCGTAAGCCGGGTTTAGATTGTGCCATACAAACCCATTGTTTGTCAGTCATGGCGATCACAAAACCAATCTTGAATATGTTTCCTCGAAAACTTAATCAGGCAACACTAGTCTTCTGACCCGAAAGACACGGGTTGGATGGCAAAATCTCACCCCCACTGGCACAATCTCACCCCGCCTGACGGTATGAAATTAGAAAACAGGTAGTATAATGGAGGAAAAAATAGTAGGAGGGTGATATCCAAGACACGACCGCATAGTTGACGTAGGACTACAATAGTTTTATATTTCCCTTTGAGGCTCTGTTTGATTTGAGCTCGTTTTACTTTTGGCACGGCTCGATTTTGAAACACATTATGTCTAATCACATTTCTTAGTTTTATTGATTATTTGAATCAATTTAAGCTCAACACCCTCCAAAAGAAGAGTATTTTGGTTCTTTATGTTGCCGAAGCAGATGACCTGAATCGGTAAAACGGCTCCTGGAATAGGCACATGTGCCGGTAATATAATGATCATGATCTCAGCAGTACTAAGTCTCTGATTACTCGGGTAGTAATATCAAGTATCGAGGTCGTCAGCCTCAATTCATCAAGCGACTCCTCAAACGACTTGGAACTAAAACTACTTCATTGGTGGAAATATCTATGAAAAAAAGTCATGAAAAGAGACCCGTCATTTTTTGCATGGTTCAATCTTGGCAACAAGAAAATTCTGCCATGTCGTGTTTGGCAAAATCGAATGGGGTCTGTATATTGATTATTTATTTGCAGCACTCTACTTTAGAAGAAAAAATATTCTCTTCATAATTGATGAATACCTTTCATTCTAATACAGTCAATTTTCTTCAATACGCGTAAATACAAGCTTTTAAACAGACCTAAATTGAGTACGGTTTAGTAGAAATTAAACAACATTTATTTGTCTTGTGAACGATGGCTCACTCTCCGATCACCAAGCGGCAAATATGTCACATAATAGAATTTCTCTGCAGTTACAAGTTCGTGGAAAAAATAACTACAAAGAATTACAGTTTTTAAACAAAAATTTATTTTCACAGAAAATTTAAAATGCACATTAGAAAAACAGAGTGTAGAGTTCAAAAATAAACAACGCATTTTATCTGTACAATGAATCTAATTTATATACCCTGCTATCTGCCTCGACCGACACGTACAGAATTTTGTTGTCCCCGGTGGCGCAGTGTATTTTGCGGCACCCGAATAATCATATTGAATTCCGATATTTGCTACTATACGCAACGAGAAGAAGAAGAAGAAGAAGACAATTCAAACGGCAATTCGATTGTGTTCCAAATCGCAAAACGATACCTACGCGTTAACCTAACACGTCCCACTGTGCGTCGACAGCGGCAATGTAGTCTTTACTTAGCTTCGCTGCACAAAAATGAATATCGAGTTCTCCTGCACTGATAGACGACGAGTCACCAGCGCTCTATTCATACATTGCTCGGTGCAATACTATTGCCAGCATGTTTTCCTTCAAGACATCAGTTTCAATAACATTCTAACCGCAGAACGTAATACTGTCTGATATTGGAGGTGGTTACGAACTTTTAGAAAAAGCTTCACCTTCAAGACATCAAAATAGTCTAGGCTCATGGAAGCGAACATTAATTGACCTATTGGGACGGGGAGATTCTGTAAATTTTTTTTGCCACTCCTATACAGGATATCAAAGCAGGCAGTTGGTGTCTACTCATGAAGTCTGTGCTAGGCATGATCGCATGTGATTGGTACATTGTTCGTGAAAATTCGACCTTGAAACTTTTGTGAAATTTTCACTGTTTAACAATGAAATGATAATGATAACTGAGGAATCACAAAATTGTCCATCATTTTATCAATCCAACGACATATAGATGATTGTAATCCATCATGTGGTTACATCAGTATTACCGTTAGAAATCTTCCATTCCAACGTTACACCTTGGTTTTAGTTTCCGCAGAATGTATCTCGATATAGTGCGGTTAGACGTAGTCCTACGTCAAAATTAAATATTCAACTCAAGAGATAATAATTTCTGGACCATTCTTTACATTTCATTTATAAAGTCAGAAACCATATTGACAGAGACGCTTGTAAATTTAAACACTGTAGTATTGAAAATAGTCAAGTCTTGTTAAAACGCAGGTTTCGATTAATATGGTTGGTCGTTTATTTCACGTTTTTTTCGCTAACCGGGAGTGCTCTATTTGGGCTATATAAGACCTGCTTTTGCTCAAACCAATTATTTTACGAGTGGGTGGCTACTAGGACGGTTCTAACAAAGAAGCGGCGATAGCAGCAGTAGCGGATAGCAGCAGCGGAAGTGAGTGCTATCAACGATAGTGGTAGTAGCGCCAGCGGTAGATGCAGCGGTACTATTTTTTTACTCTAGTGAATAATAGAAGGGTTGTGTGCAAAGCCACGACTACAAGGTTGCCATAACTATAAAGAGCAGTTCGTTGCAACACTTGCATTGTGGCATTCAGGAGTGATCGCGAATTCTTTGAATGGTAATGATAAATCTCTGAATATTATTTGGTGGCCTTGAAAAGATTCAAAATGGCAACTGGGGTAGTTTTACGTCCCATTTAATACTATCTCGGTTCCGGAAATTTTCATATAAGATGGTATTTGGTCATCTTTGGCTAATTTTCAGACACATTATGCCTCGTACGATAACAACATTGTAAAATAAAAGTGTTTGACGGAAATGTTCGTAACGTTTATGGAAAACAACAGAGGTAGAAGTTGAAAACTGCACAGTGAGCTTGAACTTCGACATGGATATAAATAAATTTGATTGCAATATAAACAATAAATAGTGAAAGATATAGATATAGCCCTGTTACATATCGTCGGATTCGTGCAACACTGGCACAACACAAAATTTTGCATTTTTGAGTTTTTGATGGCAAACGATGCCAAATATTGTAAAGTTTCTTCCCACGAAACCCCGTTTCAAAATTCCAAATAAAATCCAGAGTTATGAGTAGAAGTGCCTTTGCTGCACAAATCGAAATTTTCTCTATAAAGTTAGTAAAAATAAGCTTTTAACTTGTACAACGTGTTCATAATATGTGCATAATAGACCTAGAAGTGTTAAATAAGGATTGGAAGTCTTAAACTTTACAGTTTTCTTGAAAATTTGAAAATAAATTTTCGACGTTTATTTTCAAACAAATTTTTCTCGAAACTATTATTTTTGAGTTGTGCCCGTTTTGCACGATAGGCATTCTACTCGACTGACCGATTTTGATACTACAGTAGTCGAGTCGAATTTCAGGTGAATATCTCGACTGAGTGCTAAAATTTAAATTTTGATTTTCCGGATATGAAATTCTGAATTTTTCCATATGTATGTAACAGAATAATGAGCTAAGATTGTTATTTTTTTACGAAATTGGACACGTAGCAAGAATGTCTAGTTTAAGTGACTAGTAAAGTAGGATGCAAGTGACATGCATGTTAAATAAATTAAAATAAAATGTGAATGAATTAATTATTACCGATAAATTAGGTAAGTGAATTCTAAACGCCAGGCCTTTCTACCAGGGGCATCAGCAGCATGTTCACCATGTTTGCAAAAAACAATGGTTGATTCTATTAATAGCGAACCAGTGAAAAACTATACACTTAGTGCTGAAATCCGCAAATCCTAGTTCAATCGTCGGCCGAATTGAACTAGCTACTAGTACGTATCTTAGCAACAACGGCACAGAAAAGCACACCAGAACTCATAAGTTAAACCAAAACAGAATAAATGACTCCAAAATGGGAAATAAAGGCTATTACCTCTGTGGTGGAACGCACGCGCGCGGGTTGCGCGAAAGGTGGTCATGCCAATTGTGTTCAACCTTTCACCATGTGCTAATTGACCCAACTCAACTCTTCTAACGAGGCCTACAAGAGCGCTTCTTGGACTGGTTCTCAACCGTCTCCATTTCCGACCGCGCTTCGGACCTGTGGTAGCGCTATGCCAGCAGAGGGCACCGGCGCGGCAGACTGAGCCATGATGATGCGAGACTGAATCGGATCGGTTTTCGCTATCGCCGGAGGTGTTTTTGTTCACCTCGCTTTTATCTGGCTTTTCCTCTTGGCTTGCTGTGTGTGCTGCGGCGATATGTTCGGCCGTATACGTTTCTGCGCCATTTCGCTTATTATGGCCTGCTAGGTTTGCCTTCCTGTGGCTGGTACTGGGGTGCCTAATGAATGCAATTCGAGTTCGCTCGTAAGCCCTGTGGGCTGAAGCGAGCCCTAAGACTATGTAAAATTATTGCTAAGCTGATGGGATGGAAATTGTGCCCCGTAGTTGGGAAAAGGAAATAGTATAAACATAATTGTACTTGGTTTAATGTAATGTCGCTTGGTGCATTGCACTAAGGAAAAGGCATATACCAAAAACTGTCCCATTGTCACTGGGGCATTCTCTGAGGCACCGTGGACCGATTCACGCTGCCCTGCAGAACCAATTGGTGGGCACTAAGGTAAAAGAAAAGAAAGGATCAGTCGACGATTGGAAAAACCACTATACTATGGTTTGTGTTTGCTCTTTATTTCCACTATTATTTCCAGATGATGATAATAATCATATCGTTTGTTAGATGGAGCTCCGAAGTGTGATGCATGCATGTCAGTCACATTTGTTAGGTTTGGGGAGCTAAGGGGGGGGGGGGGGGGGTGCGATTTAGTGTGCACATGTGTGGCGAGTGCGGTAAACGAACGATCGAACGATGGAGTGAAATAAAAGAGCAGCTCCTTCCTTGTGTGCGATTATGGTTGCAGCAGCACGAGGCAGAAAAGTCTGCAGCAGACAGGAAAAAGGTGATAAACCTAAGTAGGTGCTGAAAAATTTGAGCAACCAAGCAGACGGTGCGACGGCTGCGGTGGAGCAACCACGGGCGAAAAGCGGGCTGATGATTGTAATTTATCGACAGGAAGCTGGGCGAGCAGAAATTTGAGGCTGTGGAGTTAATTGTTCGGAATTACTTGTAGAAGTTCATTGACGTAAGACCGGGTGTTTTGTTATTGGAGCAAAAGAACCGGGTGTGTTTTTACTGCAACCAATAAAGCAACAACTCAGTGATTTAATTTCTGCTGGTGAAATTTGCCGTTGATTGGACGCAACAGAATGCTTAGGTTGGTTAGATTTAGCTAACTGATCTATATTTGACGTATGTCATATGAAAAAAAAAAAAAACTTCATCGAATATGAAACTGTGGCTTAACGGTGACACTTTTATGATGCTTGTACGATTATCCCTGCAAACAAGAACTAGTCAGCTCGGTAGTACAGCTGCTTGTTTTGCTGATATGTAGTTAGTTGCCCTGTATATTACCATACCTGAGTGCTTACTCAGGACCACCAACTGAACGCTCATACCTGATTGGTGTACTGCGTCAAAGAGTCTAGCTCACAACAGCAAAACCTGAAAGTATGGTTAAGCTAAAAGTACCAGTTTTTGCAATATAGGAGCTCCGAAAGCCTCAAATAAGAGTGCTATGGTCAAAACCTTCACATCTACCCTATTGATAGAAAAAATCAACCGACACGAGCTGCAGACCATTTTAGGACAGGCCAGATCAATGGTCGTGCCTAGACATGTCAGAGGAGTCAATTTTCTTTGAGGCAGCGCCTTTCAACACTTAAGTTGGGATACTTGTTTATCTCAACTTGCGGAGTAAGCAATTAGTTCACACTCAGTACAGGCTGAGACTTCGGGAATCGTATATAACCTATCGAAAAGTGTTTATTCCTTCTCTAGTTTGAGAATTGAAGTTTATTTTTTTAAACTAATGGAAAACAATAAAACTACATGATTGAGAAAAAGAGAAACAATAATTGTACACAGAAAAACACAACACCGAAATTACATTAACAATAATTCTTCATCGGTAGATTTAGATCGAATTCGTTCAACTACGACCACCTACAAATGCTACCGCGAACGATTAATCTCCATTCATGTCCGGGGCTCCGTCGACTGAATTTACCAATTAGAAGATTGCTAGTATTTCATTTGCCGCCTAATCGTGTGTATAAGGGCTTCAGCATGGCTCAACAGCTCGGCCAGATGAACAAAAACCAGCCCCAGTTGAAACTCGCCTCGCCAGATACTACTAGGTATACGATGGCAGAGACAGGTAGGTGTCAGATCGTGTAGATTGGTTCGGAGGAAACTCATTCACACGTTCTGCGCTGCCCCATGGGAGTGAGAAGATCTATTAGATTCAATTAGTCTCACCTGGAGGGGCCCCGCAATGGCAGGTAATTAGTGAAACCGAGCGGGACGGAAAAGTGTGGTAGTGCTGTTGATCCATGGAGCTGGAGGGTAGGTTCCAGTGCTCATCATTTCCATCACCGTCATTTTCTGTTCAACCTCTCGGAACTGGATGAATTCTCAGCTTTCGCCATGGTCATTTTGAAGGGAACAGACAGCACAGTCGTCGTCATCGTCATCTTCGTTCGCGGCCGAGGTGCACCGATCGATCCCTGGAACTGGCCACGCCGTTTTCATCCCGTTTGTACCCTTCTCGTTCCTTTCTGCAGTTTTTTTTTGCAGTGAGTCTGTGAACTCGATGCATAAATAATCGCTTACAAATGGTTCACTTCACTTTATTGATACATTATGGGTGCGCGTACACTTTTTCCTCAGGTTTCCTCGTTGCCTGCTCCGTTGACGGTTAGCAGGATGGTTGATTACCAGCGTGAACTCGACTTGTGTTGAGTTGCGGTAAGACGCACTGGATTTTCTTGCTTACTCTGACTTTCCGTCGGCATCAGAGTCCTCAAGTGTAGTGTGCACTTCACGTTGGGGCGGGGAGGCGAGCCCAAGTGTTTCGTTCCTTCTGGGACGGAGCGATGATTTGTTTCTAATGTTAGAAATTCATACGACTTTTTCTTTAAGAAACCTCTCATTTTTTTTCAACCAAAGTCTTACCCAGAAGCACCGCCGCAGCTTCGCGAGCAATCAAGTACTCACTATTTTACATATATTACACTTTGAGCCGCGCGACCGGCTAGACGGTTTATGTTTATGCGTTCGGTTTTGTCTCGAAAAGCGCTGTTGTTTCTTACCCCCGGCATACCACACCACACCACACCACCCCCCGGTACACTTGAGCGACGAAACCCTTTCAAACTGCCTGGCCTCCGTTTTGTGACCAACCGGCTCCTGTCGCCCTGGCCTGGCAGTGAGAGTGTCGTAACCGCGCATATGTGTGTACACAAATGCGTCTCGTGTTGAGCGCAGGAGAGCCATGCTTCTGCTGTATACTCCGCAAGGCAATACGTTTCTTTTCTCCAGAACCGAAAGCCAGGCTTGGTTTTTCGATCCAACCGACGCGGCAATCGACGGAGGTGGTAACGAGGGCATATTTGGGAACCGTGTATGAAGTCATTTCAAATTGCTATTTAATTGGTGTTTTGAGTGATGCTTGCAGTAATCTGTTGGATGGTTAAAACGGCAGACAACAACGTTCCTGCGCTCCAGGTGAATGCTAACTTTATCTAAAGCGCAGCTTAGGCAATCTTTTGATACTCAACTTTGGCTAATCTTCGGTTACTTTCAAGATCTTGGATAGGATAGGATAAATATTCAGCTGTTTGCTAATGACGATTTGCATTTTCACAACGTTCAATCGTGTTCTTTTTAATTCAGTTTTTAAAGTTTTTAGTTCAATTTTTAACTTACCTCAAATGGTATATATAATTTTTTATCCCGAATATTCTATAACGCGTATAACAAACCTTTACAGAAGTGATACGATTGATATACAGGAAATTATACTTAACTGTTCTGAGGAGATGTCCGTAATGGTTATAAGCATTGATTTTTGTCTTAACTGTAACATAAAATAAGGAGAAATATAATATAACTAGTTGACCCGTAGTGGCTAGCCACTTTTAAAATGCAAGTTGGACTATTACTTGGACTCACTACAA
The DNA here is from genome assembly GCF_029784165.1 of Wyeomyia smithii. Lineage (NCBI taxonomy): Eukaryota > Metazoa > Arthropoda > Insecta > Diptera > Culicidae > Wyeomyia > Wyeomyia smithii. Next base: position 276,749,062 of record NC_073695.1, read on the forward strand.
ATACCGGTATTTATTCTAAAATGATGATGCTTTTTAAAAAAAATCTAGTTTGGAATCAAGATTCAACTATGACTATTCGACAATTCGATGCAGATGATCAACGCCAATTTGAAACTCAAATGTTAACCTTAACTGTGAGAAACATCCTTCTTTCAGTGTATCATGAAAATGCATGAATTGATCGTTTATTTGAAGACGAATGAATATCTTGCCTCCCATACGGAACCACTGCACAGAAATTTTTATTATTAATTTCCGTTCAAGCTGTATAATTTAAATAAGAGTTCAATTTTTCAATTGTATGATGTTACATTTCATGTTAAACTTACAAAACAAACAAAAACAAATTTGATTGAGAAAAACATAACAATTTGCAAAATAGTTGCCTACGATACTAAACTACTCCGTACTTTTTTTTTTTTTAAAGGGGGGGTTTGTTAGTAGCTTAAGTATTTATGATAAATATTAGTAAATGATGAGTATGTGTGTCCAATCACAAATGGTGACTTCTCAACACTGTTAGAAATTTGTAATTTTAATTGTTAGGATTTGTTTGCTTTCGCAATTGGGACTTATCATTCGTAGGGATTTAAACCTACTTGTCAGAAAAGGGGAAGTAAACTTACAACTAACTTAATTGCTAACTTATTGGCTATAAAGAGAGCTTATCGTAGCAATTGAGGATTGCAACGATTTTTGTCGAAAATTGTTAATAATTTTATTTGACATAGCTTCTAATGGTTCAACACCAGTAAGTCTATGTAATTCGAGTGTACCAAACCAAGGAGGACGCTTCAAAATCATTTTCAGAATTTTATTCTGAATCCTTTGGAGCGTTTTCTTCCTTGTTGAACAGCAACTTGACCAGATCGGTACAGCATAAAGCATTGCTGGTCTAAAAATTTGTTTGTAAATCAAAAGTTTGTTCTTTAAACAAAGTTTAGAATTCCTGTTAATGAGAGGATATAAACATCTCGTATATTTGATGCACTTGGCTTGTATACTCTCAATGTGCTCTTTGAAAATAAGTTTTTTATCATAAATTAGTCCCAAGTACTTAACCTTGTCGGACCAACTTAAAATAACCCCATTCATCTTGACAACGTGATTATTGTTTGGCTTGAGGAAAGAAGCCCTAGGCTTATGCGGAAAAATTATCATTTGAGTTTTAGAAGCATTGGGAGAGATTTTCCACTTTTGCAAGTAGGAAGAAAAAATATCTAAACTTTTCTGCAATCGACTGCATATGACACGAAGACTTTTTCCTTTTACGGAAATGCTTGTGTCAGCGCAGAACAATGACTTTGTGCATCCTGGAGGCAAATCAGGAAGATCTGAAGTGAATATGTTGTACAGGACTGGACCCAAGACTGAACCTTGAGGTACACCTGCTCTGACAGGAAATCTATCAGATTTTGAATTCTGATAGACAACCTGCAGAGTTCGATCAGTAAGATAATTTTTTAAAATTTTGATTAGGAAAATTGGAAAATTAAAAGTTTGCAATTTCGCAATCAAACCTTTATGCCAAACACTGTCGAATGCTTTTTCTATGTCTAAAAGAGCAGCTCCAGTGGAATAACCTTCAGATTTGTTGGCTCGTATCATATTAGTAACTCTGAGCAATTGATGAGTTGTGGAATGCCCATGGCGAAATCCAAACTGTTCATTTGCAAAAATTGAATTTTCGTTGATGTGTGACATCATTCTGTTAAGAATAATTCTCTCAAACAGTTTACTTATTGAAGAAAGCAAACTGATTGGTCGATAACATGAAACTTCAGCTGGGTTCTTATCCGGTTTTAAAATGGGAGTAATTTTTGCATTTTTCCATAATTTGGGAAAATATGCAATTTTGAAGCAGCAATTGAAAATTTTCACTAAAAATTCCATTGTGCTCTCAGGGAGATGTTTGATTAGTATATTAAAGATTCCATCGTCACCAGGTGCTTTCATATTTTTGAAATTTTTAATAATTGATTTAATCTCATTCAAGTTAGTTTCAATTATTTCTGCAGGTAAAAAATTCTGGGAAGAAATTAAATCAAATTGACGTGTGACTTCATTTTCAATTGGACTCACAAAATTCAAATTTGAGTTATGAACACTCTCAAACTGCTGAGCAAGTCTTTGAGCCTTTTGTTCATTGGATACAAGAAAACGTTCACCATCTTTTAAAGCTGGAATAGGCTTTGAAGGTTTCTTAAGAATCTTCGACAGCTTCCAAAATGGTTTTGAATATGGTTTCAATTTTTCAACTTTAGTCTCAAAATTTTGATTTCTCAGAAAAGTAAATCTATGTTTGATCTCTTTCTGTAAATCTTTATAAATAGTTTTAAAAACAGGGTCACGAGAACGTTGATATTGACGTCTGCGGACATTTTTCAAACGAATTAGAAGTTGAAGATTTTCGTCAATTATTGATGAATCAAATTTCACTTGGGCCTTTGGAACAGAATAATTCCTGGCATCAACAATTGCACATTTTAATGCTTCCAAAGCGGAATCAATATTCACTTCGTTTTGCAAATCAAGCTCATTATTGAAATTTCTCTCAATATGAGTTTTGTATCTTTTCCAATTAGCCTTGTTATAATTAAAAACAGAGCTCATAGGGTTTAAAACTGATTCATGTGTCAGCATGTGTGATCAAATCACTACATACATGACTTTGATCTGTTAGCACCAAATCAATTGTTGAAGGGTTTCTTACAGAAGAAAAGCATGTAGGACTATTCGGAGACAAAATAGAATAGTATCCTGAAGAACAATCGTTGAATAAAATTTTGCCATTGGAATTACTTTGAGAATTATTCCATGAACGATGTTTAGCGTTAAAATCGCCGATTATGAAAAATTTCGAACGATTTCTGGTGAGCTTTTGTAAATCACCTTTAAAATAATTTTTGAGCTCGCGTGTGCATTGAAATGGTAAATATGCTGCGGCAATAAATAAAATCCCAAGTTCAGTTTGAACTTCAATTCCCAAAGTTTCAATAACTTTCGTCTCAAGATGGGGAAGAGCACGAGGTTTGATTCGGCGATGAATAACAATTGCAACTCCACCGCCGGAACCCCGAATCCTATCATATCTATGAACCACGTAATTGGGATCATATTTTAATTTAATGTTAGGTTTCAAAAATGTTTCAGTAATAATTGAAATATGCACATTATTTACTGTTAAAAAATTAAAAAGCTCATTCTCATTGGCCTTCAATGAGCGAGCATTCCAATTTAAAATTTTAATTGTTTTATTCAAAATCATTGCTAAATTTTAAATTAGAAACAATTTTAATCGTAAAATTTGTGCCTATTTGAATGGCTTCAAACATTAATTTTGCCTGCAACATGGCGTTCATAAGATCGAACATTGCCTGTTGCAAAAAAGAAAGCTTACCTGCCGTAATAGGCCCCAGGCAGTTGACATTAAAAAATATTTTCGGCAGCAATATTAGCTGGAGTAATAGGTGTACAATTATTTTCTAGCGTGTTTTGCTTACCCATATTAACAGTCATTTTCGAACTACCAACACTAGGCGGTATAATGTTCGAACTACCTGTAACTTGTGCATAAGTTAAACGGGTATGCAAAGGAGTAGGTAAACTATGCGTCACTGGTACGCTTGGAGAATTTTGTTTTGAAGTTGGTTTTAATTGAGAAATTGAATTTTGTTTACCTTGCCTTGCCTTAACAATTGCTAAACGGACTGGGCATTGATAAAAATTTGACATATGGTTGCCGTTACAATTCGCACAGCGAAAATTTTTACTCTCTTTCACAGGACATGTGTCCTTTTGTGAGAAGAGTCTCCACAATTAAGACATTTTTGGTCCATGTTACAGAATTTGGAACCATGGCCATAACGTTGGCAAGTACGGCATTGGGTGATATGCTTTTAACCTCCTCCATACTTCCTATAAATTTCCCACTTTACACGCACATTATACAAAGCATGTGCTTTTTCAAAAAATTTTAAGTTGTTAACCTCATTGCGGTTAAAATGAATTAAATAATTAACAAGGGAAATTCCAGTTCCCTGACTGTTTTCGCCTCGTGATTTTTGTTTCATTAGAATTACTTGGGTAGGGGCTATGCCAAGTAATTCTGTTAAAGTAAGTTTGATCTCATCAACGGTTTGATCGTTGGTGAGACCTTTCAAGACAACCTTGAACGGCTTGGTGTTTTTGGTGTCATATGTAAAAAATTTGTACATCTTGTCAGTTAAATACTGAACAAGACGATCACGACCCTTTACTGAGTCGGCTAATAAGCGGCAATCACCTCTACGGCCAATTTGATAGGTAACTTTAACGTCAGAAACAAACGTTGAAAGTTCCTTTTTGAATATATTAAATTCAGAAGAAATAGTTACCACAATAGGTGGAACTTTCTCCTTTTTTAAAGATTTTATATTTTGTATAGTTTCATTATTGGTAACTTCCATTTCACCAGCTTCTTGCTCAGGCAAAATATCGAAAGGATTGTCACTACAGACACTCGAAGTGTCAGAAAGAGATGCCTCTCCCCACAGCGATGCGAGGTTTCTTTTTCCGTTCAGCCATTTCAGGTGATACGAAAAAAGTTAAAACAAATGTTAAATTCAAAAGTAGGTAGTCTTGAGAAAGACTGATGGGAAATAACTTTCAGGTAGTCTTTAAAAGACACACTGACAAAACACAAACTTTGAAGCTATAGGCAGTCAAAGACCAGTCCACAAGCAACCGAAAAAACGTCTGATCTGTAGGACAGTTCAAGGTGCACTGACTACTCCGTACTTTATAATAGTCATGGCAAAGCCTAGAATAACTGGGTACTGACGTCTCCTAATCATTATTGGGGAGTTCAAATCACTCTGTGATACTCCGGTACACGATGTGTCCGAATTTCGGATTATCATACTTTAATGTACCTCGGATTTCCTTTCACCAAAAGTTAGTTTGGGTCCATACCTTTCAAAATCAACCGGTTTTAAAAAAATCCATCGGGGGAAAATTAAATAAAATTGATTTAAATTTTTTCTGTATTTTTTTTTTAATTATACTAATTTTTATTGTTAAATACACTAATAACGTTCAAAATAAGTAACTTCATCACAATCTTAAGCTTAATGTAGCTTTCCAAGTAGATTTTTAGATTACATGTTAAAGAAAATATGAAATATATACACAGGTATTGAAAAAACATTACGAAAAAAACCCGAACACATATTTATACTAGTGGTTGATATACATTTGTTATTCACTCACTGCAAAGTAACCTTGGTTGCTATGGTGCATGTGAAAAAATCAGTGATTGCTATGATTTACAACACATGTGAAGCAGTGATATTAACAAACCATTTCGACAATGATAAAACAAGCAAAATGAAATGTACAAAATGAAGAAAACACATGAACAGAATCGGCCTTTTGTGTTTCAAAAAAGTGAAACTACCTAAATTGATACATAATACGCTGACAAAAACCATAAACAGTGTTTCATTCTCGAATGCGACAAAGATAGTGGAATGTATCCCGAAGTTCTTTGCGAAAGCTGCTATATTGTATACTACAGTATGTTTTAACCACCTAGAAATAAACCACAAATAAAACATATGAGTTTTCATTAACTTTTGTAACAAAAATATGAAATCAGACAGATTAAAAACAATTTACAACTTTTGACGTATTTTATCATGTATACACTCCCCCATCAATTATAGATCTCCCACAATTACGGATCACTTTTGTGTTTTATGTTATTTGACTCAGTTAAAAAACTGTTTGAAGGCATGTAGCATTTCTGCAGTAAAACATACCATATTTACTAGCTTTGAACACAGAAAACATCGTTTTTATCCCAAGATGCGTTTTTTATAAGCGAATAATATTGTAATCTACAATCTATCAAAGTATTTATCGTTTTTCTCAATCTGCGTATGTGGCGCGCTTCTCATTCATAAGGTTTCTATGTGATATAACAGCTAATTATCGGCCAAAAAATAGTTAATACGCAAAAATCAAGGTGAGTTCTTCACGATTTACCAAAATGTTGATGGTTGATAGCGATTTTTCTATAAAAATAATTTATTTTCTAAATGTTTCATGATAAGGACCAAGACAAGGTAGCTTCTCACAGTTATGAATCACTTCGATTCAAATATGATTTTAGCCAGTTATAACACCCTATCAACTTCTATTGGGCTCTAAACGGAAGCTTAACAGTGTTGAGTCTTTGAAATATACTGTTCTCAAAGCACGTTGGACGGGAAAGCTACGTGAAGCGGCAAAAAGTTATGATGTACCATATGGAACGGTTCATTGCCACCTTCGAGAGCGACATACCTCGACTATCATTCTTACTGCAACCTCGAAAGTCACATAAAATGTGACCAGGCCATGGGAGATCTTTAAAGCGATTAAAAAAAATGGCAATTCTTCATATTACATAATTTGAATGATGCAAATTGTTTTATAATTGGGATCGCTCTGAAAACTGATCCATAATTTTATATTTGATGAGTTGTAATAAAATAAATATATTTTCTGAGAAATATTCATAAAACATGGAAACAAATACTCAATCAAGTGAAAGATTACATATTTCTGTAACTGAAAACATTTAAATATTACTTATATACAATAAAATAGGCCAAAAATGATTTTTCTGAATTCAAATATCTTTTTAAGTGATCCATAATTGTGGGGGACTGTATTAATTATATATCATTGCAAGCGATTCGGTTAAAAGTAAAAATTTTTCATTAAAAAACGCAGGTAGTTGAGTTAGAAATCAATTTCTATATGTTGATGTTACAATTAAATCGAAAAATTTAGGAAGAAAAAACACTAAAATCAATTCAAATCAATTTTTTTAAAACCAGCCAATTTTGAAAGGTTAGGACCAAAACTAACTTTTGGTGAAAGGAAATCCGAGGTACATTAAAGTACGATAATCCGGCACTTCGGACACACCGTGCGGTATAACATCGCACATTATCAATTTCACGCATGAAAGGCCTGCCCCCGCGTTCTGGGGTCTGAAATCTAGATTATTAGCGTTACGTAATTTATGTACGACGCCTTGTTCCTGGTTTGAAACCTGAAATGTGTGGTGTAAGCCTTGAATGTGTATAAGGTTTTCAACGGGAAATACACTAAGGTCTTTTTACGCAAATTTAGAAATTAACGCGTTTTTTATGGGCATTTCGGATTCTACGCAGGTTTTTCAGAATAGTCGTTTCTGTTGCGGCTTTTTTTAATGGCATTTCTTTTTAAAATCGCTTATTTAGACTGTCTGAGGATCGTTCGTTTTACATTTTGAAGTAGAATACTTCTCTCAGGAAGTTCGGCTACATAGGGATGTGAAATGAAAATCTAAAACCGAAAAAAGTGAAAAATATGTCCAATTTCAAATGCTGACAAATCGGTTAGTATCCGATGGATTTCCTTCGTTCTTGCAGCAATAGATAGGAAAATCGTGTAAGATTCTTCCCAAAATAAGATAATTGTAATTTTATTATTCACACTATTGTACTATTGAAAATAGTCAAGCCTTGTCAAAACGAAAAGTTCGACCTCTGATTGGTCGTTATATGCTTGCTTCACAAGCACGGTCGACAGAATCATATACCTTGCAATTGAAAACATGCTATTTGGCCGATATAAGAGCCTGTTTCAGCCGGAGCCGCTCATAATAGTTCTAGACAGCGATAACAGCAGTCATCCTTCCTTAGCAGCAGCACTAGCCCTGTAGTTGGTCACCACGTCTCAGGAGCAGCGCGGTTTTTCTCAGCATGTGTCGCCAGATTGCCATTATTCCCCCCGTGTTGGGGCAGCATGAAGATTGCCATCAGGAAACCCAATTTTGTAAATCAAAATGCCTTTTTCAAGGCAAATAAAGAAGTCATTGAAAGTTAATATTTTTTGACAACGCAAGCAAGCATTCTGTGTTGGATCCTAGCAATTTAAATCTGTCGCACCCGTCGAATTTACTGAATGTGAAATAGCTTCCACAGTGCGTGTTGTCCGTGTATCCTAATTCCCCCACTGTTAGGGCAGCTCAAAGGTTGTGATCAGCAACTGATTTTGAACCGCAAAATGCCTTTTTCAAGGCAAATAAACAAATAATTGAAGGTTAATAATTTTCTGGCATCAACACAAGCAGATATTTTGTGCGGGATGCAATCAAATTCTGTTGTAGTTGTCTAGTTTTTACTTTTACTTCATTTAGTAAACCCCCCCCCCCACTGTAGGGGCAGCGCAAAGGCTGCGATACGCATAACCGACTTTGAATAACAAACTGCCCTGTTAGAACGCATTCACAAAGACAGTTAGGCCTCTGCCATGGTGAACGCGAACGCGAGGGATGGGGCGAGAAACTTGCCGTAGGTGAATAAACAGCTCTCTTTACGGCTGTTCGGATTTCTGGATTTTGGCAATCAAAACTTCTGCTGGCTGTCTGATTTTCAGTGTCAAAACAGCCTTCAACTTTGTTGTCAGAGTGCCTGACTACGATTTGGTAATATTGTTTGAGTTAAATGTTTACAAAATTTTACAATATTCCTCTTTCTCTCATTCAATAAAACAGGTAATACGATGCCTTCGTCATACGTAAGTTCACCATAACTCCCGATATCGGCGTAACACAGAGATGCAATCAGCGTCATATCCGATTTTAACTTCAACAACAAACTGTTCTTTTTAGGACAACGAAACAAATGAATTGAAGATTTAATATTTTCTCGCTCTGAGCTTTAACCAAAAGTTATATATCTTAATTTGAATTCACATGTACATATACTCTGACTGTTGAAACTTGTTTGCGCCGCAAAGAGTTTGTTCTTTTACTGTTCAGTGAGGTCGTATTTATATGTGCAAACTGAAATTGAGTAGTACTTCAACTTCATTAGCACAGAATTTTCAATACTGCCAATGAGCGGTCAACATTTATTTGCTAGGAAAAATGACTGACACGCAAGCAGCCGGGTTATCTTTCTTGTAAAAGTATTCTACTTCAACCTTGCGGTCGTGGCTTTGCACACAACCCTCCTGTGATTTTTTCCTTGATGTTCAGCTCAGTTCGTAGGTGAAAATAACACTACTGTTTTTTTTTGAAAGTGTGTAGCAGAAATGGTTAAAATACTTTAGCAAATTAAGTTTTCTACGCTAATTTCGGAATTTAAGCGGTTTTTTACGTCGATTTTGGAATTTTTTTGAACAAATCAAATGCTTGGTTTTTGTAGGATAGTACCTATGTTGGAATTTAAAAAAATCGAAGACGATATGGCGATATTTCAAACATCTAAAATAAAAACCGTTAATCAAATTTGACATCATGTTTCAAAGTAATGACAAATAGTGTAAGCTTATACTGTATCTGTATTTATAAAGCAATGACATAATATCTAATAATATTTAATAACGTATTGACAAGTGTTTTTTACATATCGGTAAATGAATTATCGCTTTAACCATACAGTTTAAACGTCGGAGTAAAGTTAAAGGATTACGTTGGAGCTCTTGTTTTAAATAACCCACCATGAACTTGACTTTTTCATAGTCGGGTACTGTCTTATGCCATTACTTAACAATCTTATTTTGATGAAGCTGTATGATGTTACAGGACTAATTGGATAGGCTACTATAGATTGACGTTCATAATCAACTGATAGTGGTTTGGTTAATTTTAAATCTCTGGGACATGCTGAATATTTATGACACTACGTTCCTTTTACATCCCGAAATCCTCTTCCTCTGTCTTCAGCGTAGCATTATATTTTTGGTGGTTTTTGTCGATGCAACTGGATCAGAACATTTAGCCATGTGCGAACGATAACACGTGTGCCTAAGAAAGTAAAAACTCAGTTCGTATCAGGCGAGAGGAGGTGTGTAGCAACGATAATATATTGACAGGTTAGGAGAAAAAAGGGGTTTGATTGTCTTGGTAACGAAAACATAGTAAACAAACCTGATGCTAAAAGCTTCTTCGTCACAACGTCGAAGGTTTCAACACAACGCACTGGTGGATATTCATGAAACAGAATTTTAAGCAACAAACACAGCTTTTGAGAAGAGAATTTTTATCCGTTATGTTGGAAATCAATTCATAAACATCTGGTGAAGAGGAACGAAAAAAGTTTTGATAAAACCCGGGTTATACAATGCATAGAAAGATTTAATTTTAAATTTCCAGCCAAAATTTAACATAGACTTTAACTGGATAAGGGCTCCCAAAAAGTCATCATAAAAAAAATGAAATTAATCAAGAAGCAAAACCAATTCTTATTCTACAAAGTGCCTAGTTTTCTTGCTATTTCTTTCTGTAATAGTACAACGATTTCGAAAATTACCGTGGTATCTCATCTGAACTATTTTATACTTAATAATTTTTCTCTTTACAATGTTTTTCTCATGTGTTTTAATGATGTTTATGCATGTACCGAGAACGAAGGTTTCACCAGCCCATCTCTTGAGGGATCATGCGTTTAATTGTCTCTGCATTTCTCGACCAACTATTGCCTTACGTTCAGCTCGCAGACTTCTGTCAGACGGATCTCTTTTAGTTCGCGTAAGAATAGTTGGAACGGCTGAAAATTCTTTTGATAGCAAGACAGTTAGTATTTAAAATGATTATTGCCTTACCATTTTCAACAAAAAAAGGTCAATGACCGGCAAAACTCGACCCTCTGGTTTGAAGTGCTGGGAGCACGCAAAATTTGCATCAGCTGACAACTGAGACCCACAAAATTGAACCCGTTTCGGGTTGGTTCATGCCACGGAAAACTATGCTTGCTAACTGGTAGTTCTTCTTTCTGTATCTTGAATGATGAAATTTCACATGATTTTATTGAGTAAAACGGCATTCACAGAAATGAACACACTTGACTGTTCAAAACAAACTTTGTGACGTAATGTCCCCGAGCACTTTGATCGGATTTCATGTTGGGCGTGTACATAAAGGAATCATGCAACATTTTTTTCTAATACGGCGGTAGGTATCTGCCTAACCTTTGCTCAATTAATATTGGGTGTGTAGAGGACTAAACGCAATCAATGGTAACTCGTAGTTGCTACACATAAAAAATAACAAACTTTGGTGTACCTCAGGTTCATAGTTTGCTAGGAAAGAAGACAGTTTTTGTAACTTGCGTTTGGCGTGTGCGTGACCACTGACAGCTTACGAAACTATATATATTCCGATTTGTCATTCTATTGTGGAATTCATCCAGTCCATCCTTCACTAGGGCGGTTCATCATTATGAGGGTGGTGCAGAAATTGATAATTCAGCACTTCTCCTCAATTTCAATGTTACGGGCTGACAATGCATTGGTGAGAATGTCCGTAAGTTGATCTTCTCTCCTAATGTAGTGGATCTGGATCATCGTTCGATGACGCACTTTAGGCAATCCGAATACATAGAATGTTATCTTCAAAAATCGTTGAAGGATATGACTTAATTTCTATCTCATGTATTAAATTTGACAACAAAATTCCTTTCTTTGCCCCATTACATAGGGAAATCAGTTCCGCGTCTGTTGAAGAAATACTTACTGTAGGTTGTCTCTTCGTCGACCAGAAAACTACATTTCCATAAACTAAAAAAAAGGTTTCCAGAATTTGACTTTCTGCCTTCATGATTATTTCCATAATCAGCATCTACATACCCTTCCAACGCTCTTGCTTTATCATGATAACTATGAAGAAGATGTAGATCCTTTGTTCTTTGCAAATATCGAACAATTCAAGAAAATACTGAAGACATTACCGACATATCTCTCTAGCAATATTATTAGAAACAGTAAAGCAACATAAAGCAAAACATACAATATGTAGTCCTCAGGTACGTAAACACAGAAGTCGCTAGACAGCTTAGAAAACCCAAACTTTATCATGATTTCGTCAAAGCATAGGTTCTAACTTCTTCCAGCCAGTTTAAACCCACACAGACTCCTATTCAAACGATAAGTTGGACCTTTCCCATCTTCATCACCTGGCAATTTCGTGTAAAATTCCTTTCATTGAGGAATGCTGTCTGAACAATCATCTGATGTACAAGCATATTCTTTACAACGGCTATAGGAAGAATAGTTCTAACTGTTGTTATTTTTGCTACAGGTGCAAAAGTTTCATGGTAATTAATGCCATATCGTTGCCTTAGCAACTAACCTTGCCTTATATCGTCTTGTGGATCAGGGATTCCAGATGTGCAGATTTATCTGCAAAACGCAGATTTTTAGAGTCCGTGTGCAGATTTTCATTAATTCGCAGATATTTGCAGATTTTCCATAGTTTCTGCAGATTTTTATCAGAGTTACCTTACATTTACGCAGATTTTCTTAAAATGTGTGCAGATTTTTGCAGACTTTTGCCTGCCCGAGCGAAATTTTTTCGACTCACGAGAAGGTTTTTTTCAGATTTCGAGCAGTTTTTTCCGGTTTTTCGAGCAGTTTCAGACATTTTTCAAAAACATCTGGCATCTCTGTTGTGGATTCCCGTAGAATAAATTGGTTTAAAACCAGTTGGAATACTATTTAGCAAACTCCGTGTACTATTTTCTTCTAGTGCTGCCAATAATTTCTGAATTATAACTTTCCATTGAGGTCAGCCAACTCTATTAATTAATTATTTAATGGGATAGTTACAATGCAGTTTTTACATTGTCAGACTTTAGCTCTTGTTTTATCTGTTTTCTTGAATACTCTTACTACGACGCACGGCCGGTTCTGTAGTTTCCGTTTCGTCATCTTTTACTTCATGCTGCTTGGATTCTCTTTCATCGTCATCCTCGCTAGCGTCTGAAACATCAGCCGATTCATTCGAATCATAGACTGAACTAGTATCTTAAACTCAGATTCCTTCACGACCGAAGGTGCGATATTCTGGTATAGGCCTTCAACCTTGCTACCAGAATCTTGTTCATTCCGAAAAACAGATTAGCTTTCATCAAACAGTCGATTTCTACTTCTTACGCCTTTCTTCAATTTAATTTTGGTTTCGTATCAAGTCACGTCTCAAACGGGGTTTTCAATTCTTTTAATTTTTGAGTAGGAGAATTTGAGTAGGACGATTGGTCAAATACGCAGACACCCAAATGGTTTACCCCACAATTTCTTGAGCAAATTTTTTTCATTCAACATCGCGCTCGTTTTATCTAAAAGAGTACTTTTTAGTTTCTTACTCACCCCATTTTGTTGTGGAGTATATGGACAGGTTGGAGTCATTAGTATTCCTCTCTTAATACATATTTGCTGGAATTTATTCCCATAATCCAAAACAAACTTAGAGATTTTAGAAATACGGTACGGTGACCCACTGTCCGCAGTTTGTACAACTTGTGCCAGATAGAGAAGAGCGCAAGTCGTGCATGACGCAGATAGACGGAGGTCAAGCGGTCCAGAACGGTTTTGGCGTACACGAATTTCACTATTTCTATTACCTTCTGGTGCCTTACGGTGAAGACCTGTTCATAGGTCTCCATAAAGATCAAAAACATTATCCCCTGAGTATCGAAAAAGACTATGTACCTCGAACAACATGATGTTCCTGGGCCCATAACCTGTTGAATCGACATACTAAATTGATTAATACCTTCAGTTCTGTCTGATTCCAAAAGCAAACTCTATTCAATACACTGGGGTCTTTTTTACGCGGTTGATTTTACCGTGCTGAAAAAATCCGTGTTTCAAAAAAACGCGTAATTTGAAAAAAAATCGCGTAAAAAAACTCCATCAAATAAATAGATCTGATGAAAAATAATAAAACGTAAGTAAATATATGCTTGAAAAATGATATGAAAATGGGAATTTGTTCCCTTAAAATGCGTTTATAGTGCAACCAAAATGAAAATTCATTGTTTATTAAGGGAATTACCTTTTTTGGACGATACCGCCATATTTTTATGAACAACACGATTTATTTTTTACTTCATTTTACTCCATTTACTTCCTATTAGACTCACTTATACTAAACTTATTTCATATCGCGTAAAAAAATATTTTCAAACCGCGAAAAATAATCCGCGTTATTTGAAAAAAAAAAAAATGCGTAAGAATAATCCGTGTTATTGTGAAAAATACATCCTAGGTCAGCTAGCGATTGTTAAAGCAAAACGCAATATCATTGTTCCGAGTGCTTCTACGCATCTTTGTACAAGCAACCTCACTTATTTTTGGTAACTTCGTTTTGGACTTTGTGCTTTTTTCTGGTGGAATCGTGTGCGTAGTGGTAATGTTGCTCAATTTAGAATTGTTCTTAGTGTACTGGTACCTTCCACACAACGTTAAATCGAGAACAAAAGGGCATCGCCCGAAAATAAATAAAGTTACCACTATCTGTCAAACTCAGATGCGTGACGTCAACGTGAGTTGGTCTATACAATTTGTCATTCTGTTGTTGAATGCTCCCAGCTTTTATTAGGGCAGTTCATCATTGTTGGGGTGGAGCAGAAATTGAAAACACAGTGCAACAAAAACTTACTTTTCCTTCTGCCTTGGCTTCTATGTATGTTTTATTCATGTATTTTGACGCAAAAACAGATTTTCCCGAGTTTGAACACATTTCACCTCACAACCATTTTGATTTTTTGAGAAATTGGA